>NW_027316120.1:0-52331 GCF_026437365.1 Eucyclogobius newberryi
ATACTGTATGATAGTATATATACAGTATTATACTGTATGATAGTATATATACAGTATAATACTGTATGATAGTATATACACAGTATAATACTGTATGATAGTATATATACAGTATTATACTGTATGATAGTATATATACAGTATTATACTGTATGATAGTATATATACAGTATAATACTGTATGATAGTTTAAATGCAGTATAATACTGTATGATAGTATATATACAGTATAATACTGTATGATAGTATATATGCAGTATAATACTGTATGATAGTATATATACAGTATAATACTGTATGATAGTATATACACAGTATAATACTGTATGATAGTATATATACAGTATAATACTGTATGATAGTTTAAATGCAGTATAATACTGTATGATAGTATATATACAGTATAATACTGTATGATAGTATATACACAGTATAATACTGTATGATAGTATATAGGCAGTATGATACTGTATGATAGTATATATACACAGTATAATACTGTATGATAGTATATATGCAGTATAATACTGTATGATAGTATATATGCAGTATAATACTGTATGATAGTATATATACACAGTATAATACTGTATGATAGTATATATACAGTATTATACTGTATGATAGTATATACACAGTATAATACTGTATGATAGTTTAAATGCAGTATAATACTGTATGATAGTATATACACAGTATAATACTGTATGATAGTATATAGGCAGTATGATACTGTATGATAGTATATATACACAGTATAATACTGTATGATAGTATATATGCAGTATAATACTGTATGATAGTATATATACAGTATAATACTGTATGATAGTATATACACAGTATAATACTGTATGATAGTATATATACAGTATAATACTGTATTAGTAGAAAAAGCTTCAGTTGTAGTCATCTGGACTCAGTTTGAAAAAATAGACGTTTCGACTCTCATCCAAGAGTCATTGTCAATAACAGAATTTAGGTCGGGAACTCCGATATTTATACTCTTCTGTGGTAAGACCTGCCCATTGGGCGGAGCCTTCCTATAATACTGTATGATAGTATATACACAGTATAATATAATATAATCTGTGAATGTGGGCGGTTGGGGGGGTATTATGTTCATTTATGTCATATTTTATTGTCTATTGTTTTATTGTTAAAAAAAGAAAGAAAAAAAGAACATGAAGCGTGGCACCGGCGGCGGCCATCTAGGCTCTCGTCGCTAATGTAAACAAACGTGAACTCCAAAGAAAATCTGCAAAAATGTTCAAATCTCAGAGTGATTTTTTCCGTCGTTCTGACATTTATACAACAAATTACATTGTAGAAAAGTCAAACAAAAGCTTCGTACATGATTTGCATTTGTGATTAGCATTTGTGATTAGCACAGGTTAAACATTTTGGCCTGTAAGTGTCAGAAACGTTCCCTGCGAATGGTGAAAGAGCCAAACGACATATGAATTGTGTTTTGTGTGATTTTGAGCTTTAAGTGCTTTGATGAAGGTCTTTACAGTTAAACAAAAGCCGCTCAAAAGCCCCGATGTCTGCGCTGACTGCCGGGTGAAACATTTGTTTACCAGTTGAGCCCATCCATCCATCCATCTTCTGCCGCTTTATCCGGGGCCGGGTCGCGGGGGCAGCAGTCTGAGCAGGGACTCCCAGACTTCCTTCTCCCCAGACACTTCCTCTAACTCCTCCGGGGGGATCCCGAGGCGTTCCCAGGCCAGCCGAGAGACATAGTCTCTCCAGCGTGTCCTGGGTCTTCCCCGGGGCCTCTTCCCGGTGGGACATGCCTGAAACACCTCCCGAGGGAGGCGCCCAGGAGGCATCCGGAACAGATGCCCGAGCCACCTCAGCTGGCTCCTCTCAACGTGGAGGAGCAGCGGCTCTACTCCGAGTTCCCCCCGGTGGCCGAGCTCCTCACCTTATTGTAACCCATGTCTCAAATCCGGTTCTAAATGATTGATATTGCCCCCTCATACACTTTCATTGGCCCAACCACAAGGGGCGCTAGTATAAAAATGGCCGAACCACCAAGCCATTTCCGCTTCCTGCTCCGGCTGTGGACTGAAAACGTATGGTTATGAACTGTTAAACGTCTCGAAACTAACTGAAGCGGTTACAGATCATTCCAAGACTCAATGGTGAGTGAACTACAACTACACCAAATTGAACCGCTTTGTTTAAATGTATTTGCTTTCGTTGTTGTTTAGATGTTTGATGTTTTAGTTACTTCCGCGTTTTACCGCGGCAAATTTACTTCCGCCTTTCCCGCGGCAAACTTTCCCCGTTGTTTAGATTGATTGTTGCGCAACATTTGTGAATGAACATTAAGAACGAACGTTAAGAAATGTGAATGAAGCTGAATTTGATTTTCCATGAATGAATTACATTTAATTAACTTTGCTTTTTTAATCAACTCGATTTGAATATTAAGGTGTGTGTGTGTGTGTGTGTGTGTGTGTGTGTGTGTGTGTGTGTGTGTGTGTGTGTGTGTGTGTGTGTGTGTGTGTGTGTGTGTGTGTGTGTGTGTGTGTGTGTGTGTGTGTGTGTGTGTGTGTGTGTGTGTGTGTGTGTGTGTGTGTGTGTGTGTGTGTGTGTGTGTGTGTGTGTGTGTGTGTGTGTGTGTGTGTGTGTGTGTGTGTGTGTGTGTGTGTGTGTGTGTGTGTGTGTGTGTGTGTGTGTGTGTGTGTGTGTGTGTGTGTGTGTGTGTGTGTGTGTGTGTGTGTGTGTGTGTGTGTGTGTGTGTGTGTGTGTGTGTGTGTGTGTGTGTGTGTGTGTGTGTGTGTGTGTGTGTGTGTGTGTGTGTGTGTGTGTGTGTGTGTGTGTGTGTGTGTGTGTGTGTGTGTGTGTGTGTGTGTGTGTGTGTGTGTGTGTGTGTGTGTGTGTGTGTGTGTGTGTGTGTGTGTGTGTGTGTGTGTGTGTGTGTGTGTGTGTGTGTGTGTGTGTGTGTGTGTGTGTGTGTGTGTGTGTGTGTGTGTGTGTGTGTGTGTGTGTGTGTGTGTGTGTGTGTGTGTGTGTGTGTGTGTGTGTGTGTGTGTGTGTGTGTGTGTGTGTGTGTGTGTGTGTGTGTGTGTGTGTGTGTGTGTGTGTGTGTGTGTGTGTGTGTGTGTGCTAGACCAGACCTCTGTTTTTCAGGTGTTTTTTTTTTCCCCCCCTGATTCTTATCCTCTGCAAGAGGTGGCGAGCGACCCATGTGACCTAAGAATCTGGTAGGATCACTCTTTGTTTTTTCCCCGGATACGGACACCCTAAGTTGGAATATTTTTTTTCGTTTCACTCGGAATCTATTCACCTTTTTTTTGAGATCCTACAAACTGAACTTAAGCACCCAAAGGAACAGAACTTTGCTGGGAACCTTTTTTGTTGTTTTGAATATTTATATTAATACAATTTATACTACAACGTCCTCCTGTGTTACTTTTTTTTCCCCCCCACAAGCTCCTGTGGCCGAACTTAGTCATTTCTGACAGTCAAATGCGTATTATTTTAAGTTAGTGTTACATTATCTCTAAAGGAGCGCCCAGCCACACGGCGGAGGAAACTCATTTCGGCCGCTTGTATCCGCGCTCTTGTTCTTTCGGTCACTACCCAAAGCTCATGACCATAGGTGAGGGTAGGAACGTAGACCGACCGGTAAATTGAGAGCTTTGCCTTTCGGCTCAGCTCCCTCTTTACCACAACGATCCGATGCAGCGACTGCATCACTGCAGCCGCTGCACCGATCCGCCTGTCGATCTCACGCTCCAGCCTTCCCTCACTCGTGAACAAGACCCCGAGATACTTGAACTCCTCCACTTGGGGCAAGGACACCCCACCCACCTGAAGACGGCAAGCCACCTTTTTCCGGTCGAGAACCATGGCCTCGGATTTGGAAGTGCTGATTCTCATCCCAGCCGCTTCACACTCGGCTGCAAACCGTCCCAGTGCATGTTGCAGGTCCGGGTTTGATGGAGCCATCAGGACAACATCGTCTGCAAACAGCAGAGATAAGATCCTGTGGTCCCCAAACCGGACACCCTCCGACCCCTGACTGCGCCTAGAAATTCTGTCCATAAAAATTATGAACAGAACCGGTGACAAAGGGCAGCCCTGGCGGAGTCCAACATGCACTGGGAACAGGTCTGACTTACTGCCGGCAATGCAAACACAGCTCCTGCTCCGGTCATACAGGGACCGGACAGCCCTGAGCAAAGGGCCCCGGACCCCGTACTCCCGAAGCACCCCCCAAAGGACACCCCCAGGGACACGGTCGAAAGCCTTCTCCAGATCCACAAAGCACATGTGGACCGGTTGGGCAAACTCCCATGAACCCTCGAGCACCCGGTGGAGAGTATAGAGCTGGTCCAGTGTTCCACGACCGGGACGAAAACCACTCTGCTCCTCCTGAATCCGAGGTTCGACTATCGGTCGGATTCTCCTCTCCAGGACCTTGGAATAGACCTTACCCGGGAGGCTGAGGAGTGTGATCCCTCTGTAGTTGGAACACACCCTCCGGTCCCCCTTCTTGAACAGAGGGACCACCACCCCGGTCTGCCAGTCCAGAGGCACGGTCCCGGACCGCCACGCGATATTGCAGAGACGTGTCAGCCAAGACCTACAACATCTAGATACTTTAGGTACTCAGGGCGGATCTCATCCACCCCCGGAGCCCTGCCACCGAGGAGTTTGCGAACAACCTCAGTGACTTCAGCTTGGGTGATGGATGAGCCAGCCTCTGAGTCCCCGGTCTCTACTTCTTCTTCGGAAGACGTGACTGAGGGATTAAGGAGATCCTCAAAGTATTCCTTCCACCGTCCGACGACATCGAGGTCAGCAGGCCTCCACCCGCACCATAAACGGTGTTGGTGAGACACTGCTTCCCCCTCCTGAGGCGCCGGACGGTTTGCCAGAATTTCTTTGGTGCCGACCGATAGTCCTCCTCCATGGCCTCCCCGAACTCCTCCCAGGCCCGGGTTTTTGCCTCTGCGACAGCACGAGCCGCGGCTCGCTTGGCCTGCCGATACCCGTCGATGACCTCCGGAGACCTACAAGCCAGAGTGGCCTGATAGGCCTCCTTCTTCAGTCTGACGGCATCCCTTACTTCCGGTGTCCACCACCGGGTTCGGGGGTTGCCGCCACGACAGGCACCGGAGACCTTGCGACCACAGCTCCGAGCAGCCACATCAACAATGGAGGCGGAGAACATGGTCCACTCGGACTCAATGTCCCCAGCCTCCCCCGGGACATGGGAGAAGCTCTCTCGGAGGTGCGAGTTGAATACCCTACTGACAGAGGGCTCCACTAGACGTTCCCAACAGACCTTCACAATGCGCTTGGGTCTGCCAAGTCTGTCCGGCTTCCTCCTCCGCCAGCGGATCCAACTCACCACCAGGTGGTGATCGGTTTGCAACTCTGCCCCTCTCCTCACCCGAGTGTCCAAGACACGCGGCCGGAGGTCTGATGACACGACAACAAAGTCGATCATTGACCTCCGGCCTAGGGTGTCCTGGTGCCATGTGCACTGATGAACACCCTTGTGCTTGAACATGGTGTTCGTTATGGACAATCCGTGGCTAGCACAGAAGTCCAATAACTGAACACCGCTCGGGTTCAGATCGGGGAAGCCGTTCTTCCCGATCACCCCTCTCCAGGTGTCACTGTCATTGCCCACGTGGGCGTTGAAGTCCCCCAGTAGAACAACGGAGTCCCCGGTCGGTGCACTGTCCAGTACCCCTCCCAAGGACTCCAAGAAGGCCGGGTACCCTGCACTGCTGTTCGGCCCGTAGGCCGCCACAACAGTGAGAGACCTGTCCCCCACCCGAAGGCGGATGGACGCGACCCTCTCGTTCACCGGGGTAAACTCCAACACGTGGCGGCTGAGCTGAGGGGCTATCAGCAAGCCCACACCAGCCCGCCGCCTCTCCCCGCGAGCAACACCAGAGAAGTGGAGCGTCCAGCCCCTCTCGAGGAGATGGGTTCCAGAGCCCAAACTGTGCGTGGAGGTGAGGCCGACTATATCTAGTCGGTATCGCTCAACCTCCCGCACAAGCTCAGGCTCTTTCCCCCCCAGCGAGGTGACATTCCATTTCCCCAGAGTTAGTCTCTGTGTCTGGAGATCTGGTCGCCGAGGCCCTTGCCGTCGACTGCCGCCCAGATCCCTCTGCACCGGCCCCTTATGGATCCTCCTGCGGGTGGTGGGCCCACGGGAGGGCGGCCCCACGTCGCTCTTTCGGGCTGTGCCCGGCCGGGCCCCGTTGGGTAAGACCCGGCCACCAGGCGCTCGCCATGGAGCACCCATCCCAGGCCTGGCTCCAGGATGGGGCCCCGGTGACGCCGATCCGGGCGACGTAAACTGCCTTGTTCGTGTTGTCATCATAGAGGGCTTCTGAACCGATCTTTGTCTGACCCGTCACCTAGGACCTGTTTGCCTTGGGAGACCCGACCAGGGGCATGAAGCCCCCGACAACATAGCTCCCGGGATCATTCGGGCACTCAAACCCCTCCACCACGTTAAGGTGTCGGTTCAAGGAGAGGGATACCAGTTGAGCGTTTGTCAAAAGTACAAAAAGCAAACCCTCGTCGTTCTGCGTAGAAACGATACGTCTCAGATCAGCCACAGATGAATTCTATTATCGATTTGTGACGTACGTTATCGCTGACATTTTATTTGGCCCAGGCTGAAGGACACTGACATCACCGGGGGAAGAACAGACAGACGAACAAGACAACAAATACAACTAAAATGTGTTGAAGGACCTATAAGTAGAGTAAAAGTATTTCGCACAGATTTTGAGAACAATTAAAGCGTTAAAAGCGATGATTTTGATCAAGAATTGTGCTGATTTTGGTCAATTCTAATCAGTTTTCCTATTTTTTCAAGTACATTTTATGTGTATTTTTGCTCAAAACCAAGACTTGAACTCAAAACCTTTAGTCGGGTGTCACAAAATAACCAGACCAAATAGTAAAATTAAAAAGAATCCAGTGTATCTCAGTAAAATGCCATTTGTTTCTCATTGTTTGTAGTAAACATCTTTAGCCGTGTTTTGGCGCTGACGCATTTTGTTTCTGTCCAAACCAGAAAAACGACTCCGTTTACGTCGCGCTTTCATTTTCCCCCAAAAGTGAACGACTCGACAAACAGATCTTCACTTTCACGTCACAAACATGCTGCGTTTAAAGACTTTACTTTTACTTTTGAAGTTCATGTTCTGGTCCAGTCATAGAACTCGTGAATACTGAGAATACTTTTAAAAAACTTTTTAAAAAATGCGACGAAGGATTAAAACAGCAACAAGTTTGAGTCACATTTGTTATTGACCAGAGGAGAATACTTGAACTTTGAATGTAATACATTACATTATATGTAATACTCACTATCTGCACTGAAAAGTATTTGAAACATATTCTGGTACTTACTCCTATGCTTTATATTATAGTCTGAAAACACAAGATTCAAACAGCTTTTTGCTTTTGTTTCACCATTTGTTCTACATTTATTATAAGATGACAACTTTAATTTAATTTAATGTCTTAATTTAACTTAATTATATTTCTTTTTTTTTCCATTTTATTTATTTCTTTTATTTAAACATCAATTATTATAATCTTTTAAATCTTATATATATTTTTACTTAATATTATTATTATAGAGATATAATTGTACACCACAAATGAGTAGTGTACAGTTACTCTATTACTGTTCAGTACACAGATGCACCTCCACCTCTGCTCCCCCCCGCTCCTCCTCTGCACACCTTTCACTCCTCGTCTTCAGTCTGTGTCACCTCCGCCGCTTGGAGCGAAGTCGACGACATCGTCCTTGAACCCGTTTCCGCGGTGACGGAGTTTCTTCTGCTGCGGTGTCTTCTGTTCGACTGTAAGTGTCAGCGAGACCAGCGACGCCCGAGCTCTAAAGGTCATCAAAGGTCATCAAAGGTCACCAAAGGTCAAAATGTTTCTGGCACAGCGTGAAATCAAAGGATTTAAAATGTTAAATGAGTTGAACAGTTTTAAATATAAACAGAAAAGTAAATACATCTTAATAACGACAAAATACAGCGATAAATCAATTCTACTTGTATTATAAGAAGTAAAGCTGCTCTGGAAGAATGGACTAAACCAGGACCAGGATCAGGACCAGGACCAGGACCAGACTAAACCAGGACCAGACTAAACCAGGACCAGACTAAACCAGGACCAGACTAAACCAGGACCAGACTAAACCAGGACCAGACTAAACCAGGACCAGACTAAACCAGGACCAGACTAAACCAGGACCAGGACCAGACTAAACCAGGACCAGGACCAGACTAAACCAGGACCAGACTAAAGCGGGACAAGCAGAATCCCTCTGAAAAAGACATTGAAATGTTTTTTTTTTTTTTTATTTCCATATCCAGATTCATCCCAGAATGTTTAATTTGACTGAAAATAAGAAAGTTACAGCTTTAAAGTTCTATTTTATCATGAAATACAAAAGCAGTGTCCAGTGAAGCTTCTACATCCTGCCCATGGTGCCGGTCCGGACCTGGTCTAGACCGGGTCCTGGTCCGGTCCTGAGCTCTGAGCGGATGTTTAACCTGCAGGTTGTTCAAACAGAGCGAGCACTGCCCCTGGTGTTAGGCAAGTGAATTACACCTGATGAAATAACACATCCACAGTTCTGCCTTTAGTCGATCAAACACCTCTGAGCCTCACGAAAACACTTGTCTCAAATGTCCCAGATGTGTGACTTTGTGAAAGTAGGTCTCCTGTCTCCTCTCTCCTGTCTCCTGTGTCCTCTCTCCTGTGTCCTGTCTCCTCTCTCCTGTGTCCTGTCTCCTCTCTCCTGTCTCCTCTCTCCTGTGTCCTGCCTCCTGTCTCATGTCTCCTGTCTCCCGGGTCTTACCAACTCACATCGCTGTAGCTCAGCAGGGATGGACCAACACCAGGTGCCACAGGGGGGCGCTAGTGCACACTGGCAGCGTGTCCACGGGCAAGACACTTCACCCACTTTGCCTCCAGTAACAGCAGTAGAACTGATAAGTCCCGCCTCTCCATACTGATAAGCCCCACCTCTTTACAGAGACACTTCGCCGTGACAAGCAGCAGATTCTCATTTACACGTTTTTAGTTTTAGAAATGTGTCTACGTGACATTTGATGACTCCACGTGTGTCACTCCGAGTCTTATCACACTAAATAATCACGCTGAATGCCACGACATGTGGGCGGGGATAGGGGGTAGGTGAGCGCCAAAGTCCATTTTAGGGGCTTTAATGATAAACAGGAAGTGCGGTGATGGTAGGCAGGAAGCGGGCGTTCTGAAATCCAGTTTTGACTCATACCGGGAGGCGGCTGCGGCTGGGACCCCCTCATCTCCCTGCGTCGCCGCGGCAGAGTGGTTAGCCCGTCTCCGCCCGTCAGAGGCTGTGGGTTAGACTCCCGATCGCTTCGAGTGTCAGGTTCCGCTCGGAATGTAAAGGAAAAACCCGCACCCGCTGTCGTTTGTCCCTAAAAGGCTTCCTTCCTTTTCCCCGCTTCCGCGCCCGTGATCTCAGAGCGCCGACATCGCCCCGGCGACACGAGACCTTCCATTGTTCCGATGCCCGAGCTTCTGGGGGAAGACACGTGGGCCGTTTCAGACGTTCACGTTCAAATGTTGTCAGAGTTTCATTTGTCGTGCGTTTTATTTGAACTATAACGTGCGGAGAATCCTCGTTTCACATCGTGTTCACTGTAAACCGCAACATCGATCTAAAACAAGTTCAGTGACAGAAACACGTCCTGTTCAAAACTGTGGAACTGATAAGCCCCGCCTCTTCATTGTGATTTGGCCCTCAGAGGCAACTGTTGTTGTGATTTTGGGCCTTACAAAAATAAATTGATTTGATTTAGTCCTGGTTTAGTCCTGGTTTAGTCCTGGTTTAGTCCTGGTTTAGTCCTGGTTTAGTCCTGGTTTATTCCTGGTTTATTCCTGGTTCAGACCTTGTTTTGGTCCTGGTTTAGTCCTGGTTCAGGCCTTGTTTTGGTCCTGGTTTAGTCCTGGTTCAGGCCTTGTTTTGGTCCTGGTTTAGTCCTTGTTTTGGTCCTGGTTTAGTCCTGGTTCAGACCTTGTTTTGGTCCTGGTTTAGTCCTGGTTTAGTCCTGGTTTAGTCCTGGTTTAGTCCTGGTTCAGACCTTGTTTTGGTCCTGGTTTAGTCCTGGTTCAGACCTTGTTTTGGACCTGGTTTAGTCCTGGTTTAGTCTTGGTTCAGACCTTGTTTTGGTCCAGTTTAGTCCTGGTTCAGACCTTGTTTTGGTCCTGGTTTAGTCCTGGTTCAGACCTTGTTTTGGACCTGGTTTAGTCCAGTTTAGTCCTGGTTCAGACCTTGTTTTGGACCTGGTTTAGTCCTGCTCCAGACCCTGTTTTGATCCGGTTGGGCCACTCTCAGGTCCGGTCTATCTTTAGTGCTTCTGTTGGACTTTTTCCATCTCTGAATGACTCTCTTTGTCCCGCGCCGGAGCTGGAGATCTGAGACTTTGACCTTTCCGTTTGAATCCGGTTATAATCTGATCCCCCCCCGCTCCTGGTCCGAGTCCAGGTCTTGTCCAGGTCCTCGGCACAGGGACAGGGGAACCACCCGGGGGCCGACGTCACCGCGGGACACCCAAGCCTCGCCGCTCGGGCTTCCCTCGCTCCCATCACAGAGTTTAAATATAGCCCCGGCCTGAATGAAGGAGCTGTGTGCGCCCGTCACAATCGACAAAGGCTCCGGGACGTTCTGCTCCGGCTGCAGCTTCAGACGCGTGTCAAGTGTCCTCGCTGGGACACAGAGCCGGCGCGCTTGACCCGTATGCGACGGGCGGTGGACCCGATCGAGAGTTCCCTTCTCACAGTGACGTGGGTTCATTCATTCGGCGTGAAGCCTGACCGGACGACGTGGAAGGAAAAGACAGAAATGTGAAAACCGTTCTGAGTTTGTCCCTGTGTTTGGGCCAGTTTCCTCTGATTTCCCCATTTGACCCCCTCGTCCAGCCAAGGTCCTGACCCAGACCGGCCCAAGACCTGGAGATGGGCCCTCAAGGCTCTGCGGCGGACAGGTTTCCTCAGCGGCGGGAAGAGGACAATTATCCCTAACTCTACTACATATCCTAAGGTGACCAGACGTCTCCTTGTACCCGGGACAGGCCCAGTTTCAAGCCCTGTGTCCCATGTCCCATCAGAGGTGTCCGAAACTAATGATTTGTCTCAGTTTTATTCAAGACATGTCCCAGTTTTGAGCCCTGTGTCCCATGTCCCATCAGAGGTGTCCAAAACCACTGATTTGTCTCAGTTTTATTCAAGACATGTCCCAGTTTTGAGCCCTGTGTCCCATGTCCCATCAGAGGTGTCCAAAACCACTGATTTGTCTCAGTTTTATTCAAGACATGTCCCAGTTTTGAGCCCTATGTCCCATCAGAGGTGTCCGAAACCACTGATTTGTCCCAGGTGTGTCCCAGTTTTTACATTTGAAAATCCGGTCACCTCAACCTATCCCCAACTTTAATAGCTTTGTTTTCTTCAAAATAAGTCGAACACAAAGTTGTCAATAATGTAAAAAAATAAGTAAAAGACGAAATATACGTTCTAAGGACCTAAAGGATGAGTTGCAAAATGTTTTCACTCGTAAAACGTTCGTCCAGTCGACAGAATTCAATCTTCTTTTGCTACAGACGCTTGTTGTTTTGAAGCTAACGTAGCATTAGCTTCAAAACAACACAGGGGATATTACCAGAGGTGTTTTGTGTTGGTCGTTGCCGTTAGCGATGAACAGCAAACAACAACAAACACAACCGTTTGAGACAGTTTTTATTTCACCAAGTGCCACAAATCCTACAGTGACTCCTACGTCCTACAAACGACGATACGAACTGTTTTTACGTTACATTTGAAACTCTCGAGTGTCATGTTGGTGCTCCGGAGTGTCAGACGCCGCGCTCTGTCCCGGGGCTGATGTGTTTTTCATTTTCGGAGGTTAAACTAATGCCACCAAAGGTCGTCTGTTTTGTGTGCGGTGTTATTGGAGCTGGTGCGCAGGGCCGGGACTTCCTGTGTCACTGATGTCACTTCCTGTGGGTGGAGCTGCTATTGCACCTCAGATAGAACAACATTTACACAACTTTCTCGTCAGATTTTAAATATGTTTCAAATGTTAAGTCAAGTCTGCTCCCGCTTCCTGAATCCTGTTGTCCAATCAAGTGAGGTCTGAAAGCCCTTTAAAATACTTTTAGGATCGCGTAGGTGAACGATGACATCATCATTTCTGAAGCGATAAAACTCTAAGCCACATATTGCATCATATTAATAACAAACTTAGACAGTTTTAAAGTCCCTAAACCACCACCACTGTGATGAAACCCAAAACACCACCACTGTGATGAAACCCAAAACACCACCACTGTGATGAAACCCAAAACACCACCACTGTGATGAAACCCAAAACACCACCACTGTGATGAAACCCAAAACACCACCACTGTGATGAAACCCAAAACACCACCACTGTGATGAAACCCAAAACACCACCACTGTGAAACCCAAAACACCACCACTGTGATGAAACCCAAAACACCACTCACCACTTATGAGCAAAACACAATTATACACCTTTATTTACTGCGGCTGTTATATATATTGACATTATGTCACAGTATTGCACATGGGTATGACAGTATTGCACATGACTATGTCAGTATTGCACATGACTATGTCAGTATTGCACATGACTGTCAGTATTGCACATGACTGTCAGTATTGCACATGACTGTCAGTATTGCACATGACTGTCAGTATTGCACATGACTGTCAGTATTGCACATGGGTCAGTCAGTATTGCACATGGGTAAGTCAGTATTGCACATGGGTAAGTCAGTATTGCACATGGGTAAGTCAGTATTGCACATGGGTAAGTCAGTATTGCACATGGGTATGACAGTATTGCACAGGAGCGTCCCGCGGGGGGCGACTGTTTCACTCACACATCTTTCATCTGATTTAAGATAAGATTTTCCTTTATTGTTCACACATGGGGAAAAGGATGAGGATGAAAATAGTTTTATCTGATTTGTACGGCAGTTGTTTTAATGTCACACTATTACAAAAAGACGAAGCCCTATTTGAGTGACCGCGTCGTGACGGGCCCTCGGGACGGGCCCTCGGCTGACGGTCACGGCTCTGAAGCAGAAGTGTGTTGCATGTTATTCCTCTGCCGTCGCTGCTGTCACTTTGAGCTTTTTGTTTTTCTCTCTTGTGGTTTATAATTAGCTGCAGGTTTGAGGAAGTGACGCTTTCGTGAGCCGACGCGCTGTCATTCTGAAACACCAAGAGGAAGTGAAATCAGGCCATGCATCTCGCATGTAAAGGTGCACTGAGCCAAGGGAATGTACCGCAATGTGGCATTAAAGCCGCCCCACATATTCTTCATTTGGGTCGACGCTTTAATAATAAAACATCTTAAGTTCAAACCTTGTTGCTTCACACGCTCTTTACCAAACAACGTTATTAAAGATTCAATCAGAATGAAGATCACTGTGAGGCTTTTGACCTGCACTTTATTAACTCTGGAAATATTTCTGCTCCATCTGAGTTAATAAGTATAAGTATTTACTCCTAGGCCCTTTACACTGTACGAAGTATTAAATATGTATAATAATTAAATAATAAATTAAATATAGTAACATAGATCCACAAAAGTCAGGTCACTTATCATTAACTCCACTAATATTAAATCCCGTTACTATGGAAACCTGCTGTTGTTATTTAGTTACCAAATATTACATTTTAAATATCTATAGTCTGGATTTAGACCAGGGCGTAGTACTAGTCCATTATACTACTACATAGTACTACTACATAGTACTACATAGTACTATCACAGCTGCTAAAGTTATGAATGATATTGCTATTGTATTGGATAATCATGAAGTTAGTGAATGTTTCTGTTGATCTGTCAAAGGCCTTTGAGCCAGTAGATCACTGGATCACTGGATTCTCTTGGATCACTGGATTCTCTTGGATCACTGGATTCTCTTGGATCACTGGATTCTCTTGGATCACTGGATCACTGGATTCTCTTGGATCACTGGATTCTCTTGGATCACTAGATTCTCTTGGATCACTAGATTCTCTTGGATCACTGGATTCTCTTGGATCACTGGATTCTCTTGGATCGTCTGATGTTTTCGTGTTCGACAAATTCTAAAAATGGTTTTCAGACGACGTCACAAACGGAGCTCGAGCTGTTTCTGACGCTTTCAATCTCACTTTTCTCTTCATAATAAAGGAGTTCCTCAAGGCTCCGTCCTTGGACCACTGTTATTTACACACAAACACTGCAGATAATGCGACTGTGCTAGAGCGCCACCTGCTGCACAAGTGACTCAAAACAAACTGGCTTCATTTAAAATAGTAAAGGAATTAAAATAAAACAAAATACTTGCTGTTCTGTATTTATTCTGACACTTGAAGTTAAAGTGACTCAAATCCAACATTTTATTTATTCTATTTTAGTCATAAGTAAATCGTTAATTTGATTTTACAATCGTAAAACCACAAAACCAGTCAAACCAAATAACAACAGAATCATGACATGGCAATAAATAAATAAATAAATGAATAAATAAAAGCTTGTGTTAAAATACAGAGAATAAAAGAAAATAATAATCTTACCTTTGGATAAAAGATCAAACAAAGCAAAAGTCAAATATTTCTCTGACAAAAAGTCAGATTATCGTCTAAAAGTACATTTTTGTTTCACTGCTTAATATATCAGATGTTTTGAGTTGTGTTAGATTTAACCCTAACCCTGATTTTTTTTTTATTATTTCTTCTTCTTCTTTTTCACAATGAAAGAAAAGAAAATAATTATTTTCTTTCATTAAAAAAATGAATAATAATGATAAATTAAAACATCAGGTTAATAAACTAAATTTTCTATAATATTGGTTAAGATATATTTACTTGCTGGATTTAGATTATTTCTCTAAGATTTACAAAGATATTTCTGACTTGTTTGACTTTTTTAGCGCCAATTCTTTTAATAAAAAAGGAAATAGCCAGAATTTAGAGGTACGATTTTTATAGTTGCGCAAATTTGTGACTTTTTGTCAATGTTCACTGGATGAAAAACAGGAGTGTTTGTCCCGAGAAGAAGAAGAAAGAGGATTATTCTGATGCTAAACAATGTTTCCCTTATGGCACTAAACGGCCTCTCGCCAGCCTGTGGCGCTCGGGACTAATAATTAAATGAATAAATGTTCAAACAAGTAAATTTTCTGAGCGAGACGTGACACGAGGAAGTGGTGACATCATCGCGTGTGTTTGAAACGTGAGACTGTGGCTGAAAATAGCTCTGTCCTGGGCCGTGGGTGGGCCGCTTTAGAACGGCTCAAATGTGGGCCGCACTTCCACCAGAGTTTAACACAAGCGACACTGACGATGACATCACACTCTGACGATGACATCACACTCTGACGATGACATCACACTCTGACGATGACATCACACTCTGACGATGACATCACACTCTGACGATGACATCACACTCTGACGATGACATCACACTCTGACGATGACATCACACACTCTGACGATGACATCACACACACTGACGATGACGTCACACTCTGACGATGACGTCACACTCTGACGATGACGTCACACTCTGACGATGACGTCACACACTGACGATGACGTCACACACTGATGATGACATTACACACACTGACGAGACGATGACATCACACACACTGACGATGACATCAAACATACTGACGATGACATCAAACATACTGACGATGACATCAAACATACTGACGATGATATCAAACATACTGACGATGACATCAAACATACTGACGATGACATCAAACATACTGACGATGACATCAAACATACTGACGATGACATCAAACATACTGACGATGACATCACACACTGATGACATCACACACTGATGACATCACACACACTGACGATGACATCACATACTGACGATGACATCACATACTGACGATGACATCACATACTGACGATGACATCAAACACTGACGATGACATCAAACACTGACGATGACATCAAACATACTGACGATGACATCAAACATACTGACGATGACATCAAACATACTGACGATGACATCAAACATACTGACGATGACATCAAACATACTGACGATGACATCACACACTGATGACATCACACACACTGACGATGACATCACACACACTGACGATGACATCACATACTGACGATGACATCACATACTGACGATGACATCACATACTGACGATGACATCAAACATACTGACGATGACATCACCCACTGACGATGACATCACCCACTGACGATGACATCACCCACTGACGATGACATCACCCACTGACGATGACATCACCCACACTGACGATGACATCACCCACACTGACGATGACATCACCCACACTGACGATGACATCAGACACTGACGATGACATCACACACTGACGATGACATCACACACACTGACGATGACGTCACACACACTGACGATGACGTCACACACACTGACGATTACGTCACACACACTGACGATTACGTCACACACACTGACGATGACGTCACACACACTGACGATGACGTCACACACACTGACGATGTCATCACACACACTGACGATGACGTCACACACTGACGATGACATCACACACTGACGATGACATCACACACTGACGATGACATCACACACTGACGATGACATCACAGTTTGTGCAGCGGAAATTCTATTATTGAAATAAAGCACTTATAAATATAAATACTGTAGTAATAACAGTAGTAGAAGTAGTAGTGGAGGTAGTTGTAGCGATTTAGTTACTTTAGTATCAACGCTTTATGAATGAAATGGAAACTAATCATTATTATAGTCGTTATTATCATAAGAGAATCTTTTGCAGTACTTTTACTTGAGTAACTTTTGTCCTGTACTTGAGTAGTATTCTCACTAAAGTAAAAGTCTCTCACTTGAGTGAAGTTTTGTTTCTCTGTGAGTAAATATACAAGTAACTTTATCTTAATGTTGAATATTATAGGATTTAAAGATATTTCGTTTATTCTCTATCCTTTATAGTGCATATGTAGTATAGTTCAAATACCATAAAACTGTGTGGAGTAAACATGCTCTAACATTGGTACGTAGAGTTAGTAGTTTGTACTCAGTGTGTATAATACTGTGTATAGCTTGTACTCTGTGTGTATAGTACTGTGTATAGCTTGTACTCAGTGTGTGTATAGTACTGTGTATAGCTTGTACTCAGTGTGTATAGCTTGTACTCAGTGTGTATAGTACTGTGTATAGCTTGTACTCAGTGTGTATAGTACTGTGTGTAGCTTGTACTCAGTGTGTATAATACTGTGTGTAGCGTGTACTCAGTGTGTATAGTACTGTGTATAGCTTGTACTCAGTGTGTATAGTACTGTGTATAGCTTGTACTCAGTGTGTATAGTACTGTGTATAGCTTGTACTCAGTGTGTATAGTACTGTGTATAGCTTGTACTCAGTGTGTATAGTACTGTGTATAGCTTGTACTCAGTGTGTATAATACTGTGTATAGCGTGTACTCAGTGTGTATAATACTGTGTATAGCTTGTACTCAGTGTGTATAATACTGTGTATAGCGTGTACTCAGTGTGTATAGTACTGTGTGTAGCTTGTACTCGGTGTGTATAGTACTGTGTGTAGCTTGTACTCGGTGTGTATAGTACTGTGTGTAGCTTGTACTCAGTGTGTATAGTACTGTGTGTAGCTTGTACTCAGTGTGTATAGTACTGTGTGTAGCTTGTACTCAGTGTGTATAGTACTGTGTGTAGCTTGTACTCAGTGTGTATAGTACTGTGTGTAGCGTGTACTCAGTGTGTATAGTACTGTGTATAGCATGTACTCAGTGTGTATAGTACTGTGTATAGCTTGTACTCAGTGTGTATAATACTGTGTATAGCGTGTACTCAGTGTGTATAGCTTGTACTCAGTGTGTATAGTACTGTGTATAGCTTGTACTCAGTGTGTATAATACTGTGTATAGCGTGTACTCAGTGTGTATAGCTTGTACTCAGTGTGTATAGTACTGTGTATAGCTTGTACTCAGTGTGTATAGTACTGTGTATAGCTTGTACTCAGTGTGTATAGTACTGTGTATAGCTTGTACTCAGTGTGTATAGTACTGTGTATAGCTTGTACTCAGTGTGTATAGTACTGTGTATAGCTTGTACTCAGTGTGTGTATAGTTTGTACTATTTATACTTCTAAGACACTGGTTTAATTCAATCTAAACAGAAGTTAAAGTTTTGTCTTTTGGCTCAAAACTTGGACTTGTCCGGGATTTGAACCCAGGACCTCTCGCACCATATGAGAGAATCATGCCCCTAGACCAACGAGCCACATGAGAGGTATGATGGCCTAATTCGAAAGATCTGCTGGTGCCACGTCCTCAGGGGCCCCTCCAGATGTGTTGAACTGTGGCGCCACCTGCAGGAGCTTTAACGCACTGACGGAAGAAGGACGAGATGAAGTTAAACAGAATAAATATATATTTGTAAGTAAATATCAGGCATGTGTTTTTCAGTTAAAGTAGTAAAAGAAATGAGCAAAACGCATTTAATATTTTAATGTAAGATCACATGTTTTGTAATCATTCCTTTTGTTTTAATATTCTTAATTGTATTATTCTATCACTTAAATCAGTAAAAAAACGCATATTTTATGAACGTTTTTCTATTTTTTGTGTATGATTATTATTATTATTGATGATGATGATTATGATAATGATTATTGTTGATGATTATGATTATTGATGATGATGATGATGAATATTGATGATAATGATGATTATTGATGATTATTGATGATGAAGATTATTGATGATTATTATTGATGATGATTATTGATGATTGATGATGATGATGATGATGATTATTGATGATGATTGATGATGATGATGATGATGAATATTGATGATAATGATGATTATTGATGATTATTGATGATGAAGATTATTGATGATTATTATTGATGATGATTATTGATGATTGATGATGATGATGATTATGGGAAAGCTTCATGAAGGCTGCAGACGTTTCTGATATGATGTAACACTTTGATAACTCTTGCACACATTTATCAGAGGAGCTCGCTTTAAATGGACTTGAATCGAAATGTGACAACATTTTAAAAGTTTAAAACAAAAGTGATGAATTCTCTCATTTTGAATTGTTTTGAAAGTGTTTATTGGCATACGAGGAACATGCACTACACAAATGTACAGAAATAGTGCCGTTTTGGGGCTTCTGGCGATGAGGGCTGTAAATTATAATACACACAGGAAGGGGCGTGAAAAGGGGTGTGGTCCTGCTTCCGAAGTCAAGACAACAAACATATCTTCATTTCGTTACGACCCCTGGGGCTCGAAGAACATTGAACAGTAAAAACATTCACACGATCTCCATAATGTTCACTTTTAGACCGAATGTATTTGCTCGTAAAACCGTACAAATCCACAGTGAACGACAAAAACGAAAGAACACACGTCTGAGATTAGATTTCTCACGAGTATTTGAAACACAAATACATTTTAACTTATAGAGATGTCAAAAGATCTTTATTTTGTATAATAAAAATGGAGTAGTCTGAGTATGAATATGTATGCAGCGCTGACACGTTTCATCTAAATCTCATAAGAACTTTTACATCTGCAACAGAAAAAAAACACTATGATCACGAGTGAAGCTGTAGTGCCGGTTTTAACTAAAGAATCAACTATTTTTATATCCTGCACAATGTTATCTGATATTTGTGACGTTACAGGAGTTACATTTTTACTTTTCTTCTCGTTTCTTTTGTCACGATGCACTTTTCCCGCCGCCGATCTCGTCTCTTCAGAGGATGGCGGCTTGAACAAACTGCGAGAGGAAAAGACAGACGTTTACGGCGACACGCTCCGTTTAAAGACAGAGACGTTTACGGCGACACGCTCCGTTTAAAGACAGAGACGTTTAGGGCGACACGCTCCGTTTAAAGACAGAGACGTTTAGGGCGACACGCTCCGTTTAAAGACAGACGTTTAGGGCGACACGCTCCGTTTAAAGACAGAGACGTTTACGGCGACGCGCTCCATTTAAAGACAGAGACGTTTACGGCGACACTCTCCGTTTGAAGACAGAGACGTTTACGGCGACACGCTCCGTTTGAAGACAGAGACGTTTACGGCGACACTCTCCGTTTGAAGACAGAGACGTTTACGGCGACGCGCTCCGTTTGAAGACAGAGACGTTTACGGCGACACGCTCCGTTTGAAGACAGAGACGTTTACGGCGACACTCTCCGTTTGAAGACAGAGACGTTTACGGCGACACGCTCCGTTTGAAGACAGAGACGTTTACGGCGACACTCTCCGTTTGAAGACAGAGACGTTTACGGCGACACGCTCCGTTTGAAGACAGAGACGTTTACGGCGACACGCTCCGTTTGAAGACAGAGACGTTTACGGCGACACGCTCCGTTTGAAGACAGAGACGTTTACGGCGACACGCTCCGTTTGAAGACAGAGACGTTTACGGCGACACGCTCCGTTTGAAGACAGAGACGTTTACGGCGACGCGCTCCGTTTAAAGAAGGAGACGTTTACGGCGACGCGCTCCGTTTAAAGACAGAGACGTTTACGGCGACACGCTCCATTTGAAGACAGACGTTTACGGCGACACGCTCCGTTTGAAGACAGAGACGTTTACGGCGACACGCTCCGTTTGAAGACAGAGACGTTTACGGCGACACGCTCCGTTTGAAGACAGAGACGTTTACGGCGACACGCTCCGTTTGAAGACAGAGACGTTTACGGCGACACGCTCCGTTTGAAGACAGAGACGTTTACGGCGACGCGCTCCGTTTAAAGACAGAGACGTTTACGGCGACGCGCTCCGTTTAAAGACAGAGACGTTTACGGCGACACGCTCCATTTGAAGACAGACGTTTACGGCGACGCGCTCCGTTTAAAGACAGAGACGTTTACGGCGACACGCTCCGTTTAAAGACAGAGACGTTTACGGCGACGCGCTCCGTTTAAAGACGGAGACGTTTACGGCGACGCGCTCCGTTTAAAGACGGAGACGTTTACGGCGACGCGCTCCGTTTTAAGACGGAGACGTTTACGGCGACACGCTCCGTTTGAAGACGGAGACGTTTACGGCGACACGCTCCGTTTGAAGACGGAGACGTTTACGGCGACACGCTCCGTTTGAAGACGGAGACGTTTACGGCGACACGCTCCGTTTGAAGACGGAGACGTTTACGGCGACACGCTCCGTTTAAAGACGAGACGTTTACGGCGACGCGCTCCGTTTAAAGACAGAGACGTTTACGGCGACACTCTCCGTTTTAAGACAGACGTTTACGGCGACACGCTCCGTTTGAAGACAGACGTTTACGGCGACACGCTCCGTTTGAAGACAGAGACGTTTACGGCGACACGCTCCGTTTGAAGACAGAGACGTTTACGGCGACACGCTCCGTTTGAAGACAGAGACGTTTACGGCGACACGCTCCGTTTGAAGACAGACGTTTACGGCGACACGCTCCGTTTGAAGACAGAGACGTTTACGGCGACACTCTCCGTTTGAAGACAGAGACGTTTACGGCGACACGCTCCGTTTGAAGACAGAGACGCTTACGGCGACACGCTCCGTTTGAAGACAGAGACGTTTACGGCGACACGCTCCGTTTGAAGACAGAGACGTTTACGGCGACACGCTCCGTTTGAAGACAGAGACGTTTACGGCGACACTCTCCGTTTGAAGACAGAGACGTTTACGGCGACACGCTCCGTTTGAAGACAGAGACGTTTACGGCGACACGCTCCGTTTGAAGACAGAGACGTTTACGGCGACACGCTCCGTTTGAAGACAGAGACGTTTACGGCGACACGCTCCGTTTGAAGACAGAGACGTTTACGGCGACACGCTCCGTTTGAAGACGTTTCCGCACGTCGTCCACTGACCTGTAAGTACGAGAAGGCGGCCACTTGACATGCTTCGTCGGGCAGATTCAGCAGACGAGCCAGGAATCGATCTGCAAGCAAAAACACAGGCTCTGAGAAGTTTCAGCTAGAGATACAAACGCTTTTTTGCTCATTATCATCAAAGTCAGCTGTTTTGTATCTGAAGTCACATTTGTTAACAATTTAGATACCTTAACGTTATAAAGTCGGTGTTACCTTTGAGGACCTGCAGCCTGGTGACCACACAAGTCTTAAGTCGGTGTTACCTTTGAGGACCTGCAGCCTGGTGACCACACAAGTCTAAAGTCGGTGTTACCTTTGAGGACCTGCAGCCTGGTGACCACACAAGTCTAAAGTTGGTGTTACCTTTGAGGACCTGCAGCCTGGTGACCACACAAGTCTAAAGTTGGTGTTACCTTTGAGGACCTGCAGCCTGGTGACCACACAAGTCTAAAGTCGGTGTTACCTTTGAGGACCTGCAGCCTGGTGACCACACAAGTCTAAAGTTGGTGTTACCTTTGAGGACCTGCAGCCTGGTGACCACACAAGTCTAAAGTCGGTGTTACCTTTGAGGACCTGCAGCCTGGTGACCACACAAGTCTAAAGTCCGTGTTACCTTTGAGGACCTGCAGCCTGGTGACCACACAAGTCTAAAGTTGGTGTTACCTTTGAGGACCTGCAGCCTGGTGACCACACGAGTCTAAAGTCTGTGTTACCTTTGAGGACCCGCAGCCTGGTGACCGCACAAGTCTTAAGTCGGTGTTACCTTTGAGGACCTGCAGCCTGGTGACCGCACAAGTCTTAAGTCGGTGTTACCTTTGAGGACCTGCAGCCTGGTGACCGCACAAGTCTTAAGTCGGTGTTACCTTTGAGGACCTGCAGCCTGGTGACCACACAAGTCCAAAGTTGGTGTTACCTTTGAGGACCTGCAGCCTGGTGACCACACGAGTCTAAAGTCTGTGTTACCTTTGAGGACCTGCAGCCTGGTGACCACACAAGTCCAAAGTTGGTGTTACCTTTGAGGACCTGCAGCCTGGTGACCACACAAGTCCAAAGTTGGTGTTACCTTTGAGGACCTGCAGCCTGGTGACAACAGCCACAAAGTCGTCGAAGTCGATGCTGTTCCCTTTGCTGTTCCTGTACAGTCGCCACAGAGGCTGGAACATTTTCCTGTCCATCGCGAGCAGAGCTTTCAAACAAATCACAGTCACATATCAATAAACTTAAATAAAGTCCTGATTCATCTACGACTCCATGGATGTGGCAGTTGTAGATTGATATTCTCTTACCGCGTCGGACCAGCGCCACCAGCACCTGTTCCTGGGTGACCACAGGAGGAGTGCGTCCCTGGTTGAGCTCCACGTATTCTCTCCTCACAGACGCCACAAAGTGCTCCATCTTAAAGTACTCGACGGAGCTGAGGCCGCCGGACCCGTCTGCCTACGCACGCTCAGGAAACCCTCCAGTGTGTCATTGCACAACGCCTTCTCCAGCTCCTCCCGAACACTCGCACTACGGCTCAGACCTTTACTACTGTATTTTCCGGACTATAGGTCTTTTTTCATAGTTTTGGCCGGGGTGCGATTTACACTCCAGAGCGACTTATATGTGATGTTATTCGTTGTTTTCACATTGACAACCACAAGAGGGCGCTCTAGGCTCTAAGTGACGCAGAAGAAGAATCAGCACTTCCTCTGGAGTTTGTGGAGTTGTTTAGAAGTGACACAGAGGAAGAAGAATTCAATGGATTTAGTGATTTGGGGTAAAACTGATGCTTTTGTAAACTTGTTAGCATGTTCTTTATGTTATAGTTATCTGAATAACTGTTCATATGTTACGTTAACATACCAGACACTTACCACAGTTCTGTCTGTGCCTCATGTAGCTGAAGGTGTTAGCGTTAGCATACGTCATGTAGCTGAAGGTGTTAGCGTTAGCATACGTCATGTAGCTGAAGGTGTTAGCGTTAGCATACGTCATGTAGCTGAAGGTGTTAGCGTTAGTATACGTCATGTAGCTAAAGGTGTTAGCGCTAGCATACGTCATGTAGCTGAAGGTGTTAGCGTTAGCATACGTCATGTAGCTAAAGGTGTTAGCGCTAGCATACGTCATGTAGCTAAAGGTGTTAGCGCTAGCATACGTCATGTAGCTGAAGGTGTTAGCGCTAGCATACGTCATGTAGCTGAAGGTGTTAGCGCTAGCATACGTCATGTAGCTAAAGGTGTTAGCGCTAGCATACGTCATGTAGCTGAAGGTGTTAGCGTTAGCATACGTCATGTAGCTGAAGGTGTTAGCGTTAGCATACGTCATGTAGCTAAAGGTGTTAGCGCTAGCATACGTCATGTAGCTGAAGGTGTTAGCGTTAGCATACGTCATGTAGCTGAAGGTGTTAGCGTTAGCATACGTCATGTAGCTGAAGGTGTTAGCGTTAGCATACGTACACCTATTCACCATGTTCTCTCATCTGTTATTATTTTAAACTGCATTTCGACATGAAATGTTTGTTCTTGGTCTTGGATTTTATCAGATACATTTCACCCAAAAATGCAACTTATACTCCAGTGCGACTTTTTTTCTTCTCTATTACGCAATTTTTTGGCTGGTGCAACTTATAGTCCAGAAAATACCGGAATGTGTAACCTTTGGATTTAAACTGGACAAATTTGCTCAACTTTGGACTAATTGGGACGTTTGTGTTAGTTTTAGAAAATATATATTAAAAAAAAGAAAAGAGAAAAGAATTGCCTCCTGCGACATCCAATTTAATCTCATGGAAATATTGTGAAAATGTAATTGGGCCTTTTGCAAATCAGAGCAAGTGATCAAAAGATATGTCGTGCCTGGATTATTCGATTCGCTCAATGATTATTCGTCGTTGTAGCCCGACTTTGGACATAAAATGTGCCAAAATCCACCAAAACACGGGAAATGTCACGCTTTTTGCATCAAATTGGTCAAAACTAAAACTCAACTCCACTAAAACCAGAAGATTAAGTTTAAATCTGGACAAAAATCAGACCTAATCCACCAACCCCAGATAGTAGACGTATTCCCAGAACCAAGAGAACTAAACGGAATAAAATCCAAACCAGGTCTAAAAAAAGGACTTGGGCAGGAATATTCCATATGTGAACCAGACATGAACCAAGAGATTGAACCAGGTTTAAACCCAAGCCTGATTGAGCAGGATACGTCGGCGAGGCTGAGCAGCAGGAAGGCCGTCCTCAGACTGAGACCTGGAAGCGCAGACAGTCACAACAGTCAGAAAGAACCTTTTTTTTTTTTTTTGCAGTTACTTTCATGGACGAAAAACGGACTGTTTCCGAAGACGGAGAATCCTCCGGCGTCGAGCCGCTCCAGGATCTGCTTCGCGCTGACCTGCGGGAACGTGACAATCAGACCGCATTTCCATCATTCTCACCGCGAACGATAAACCTGATCAAACACCGCAGAACGGACGTACCTCAGCGTCGCCGTGCTCCTGCAAAGAAACAAAACACGAGTAGAAACGGGTCCGATAATGCGTTGCACGGCGCTTTACGGTTCGGATCGGAGCTTAAAAACACATGGCGATGAATCATGAGAATGTTCTGACGGCGTTAGGTCAGCGAGCGATACGTTTGGACCGCTGCGAAGAGCTTCAAATGAGCTACGTCTGTTATTTATGATGTACAAAGATGTTACAATTGGCCCGTGGGACGTCTGTGTAACTCGGGAACACCTCTGCGACCCATTTCTGCTTTTTTGTATTAAATGTTTTTATTTTTTTTTATTTTTTAATATGTACAATAAAACAAGAAACAAAACCAGAGAGCTAGACTAAAATAATTCTAATAAATAAAGAATAATAGTAATAATAATAGAAGAAGGCACAGTAAGTCCAATAGTCAAGTCCCATTTAGTCCAAAGTTTATCAAATTTGTCCATGTCATTTTTTCCCTTTACTCTGATCGGTCTGAACTATTGTAGACCAAAATTGTCACATTTAATAGGAAAAACTATATCGTTTTTTTTGCATGGGAAATCTTGAAATGGATAGTCTAATCCATTACATGCAATAAACACGTCTAAAATATCAACCATATTCACGACGTGGCTCGTGCTCTCACCGGGATGCAGTTCTCCGTCGGGAAGGCGTCGCACTGTAGCTCTCGAGGCCAGTTCATGTTGAGCTGGTCCATCACCGTCCGGCAGCCCTGTTTGGCCCTCTGGCAGAAGGAGCGGCACGGGGCCTTCACTTCCCCCCGCACACACTTGGGGGCGTACACGAGGCACAGGAACAGGCGGATGTCCACTTGGCAGAAGTTCTGGACGATAGAGTTGAAGAAGGACATTTGGATGGCGGCCTCGCGCTGGCTGTTGTGGCCCAGGAAGTTTGGGACGAGGGTCTCGGAGTATGACAAGCCCTGGCACATGGGCACGCTGATGGGCTGGCAGATGCCGCCACTGCTGCTCACGCCAAACTGAGGTAAACAGGAAGTAAACGACAACAAACAGAGACATAAGACACATACGGGGATGTGCACAGAGAGCCCCAGATCCACAAGGAAGCTCCAGAGAAACAAGGAAGCTCCAGAGAAACAAGGAAGAAACAAGTACACGTCGGTGTAATC
This sequence comes from Eucyclogobius newberryi, assembly GCF_026437365.1. NCBI lineage: Eukaryota > Metazoa > Chordata > Actinopteri > Gobiiformes > Gobiidae > Eucyclogobius > Eucyclogobius newberryi. The sequence goes on from NW_027316120.1 coordinate 26,620, forward strand.
CCTCATTCGTCCAGGCGTGTTCCATAGTAGAAAAAGCTTCAGTTGTAGTCATCTGGACTCGGTTAGAAAAAATATACGTTTCGACTCTCATCCAAGAGTCATTGTCAAGGACAATGACAACTTTGACAATGACGTCTATTTTTTCTAACTGAGTCCAGATGACTACAACTGAAGCTTTTTCTACTAAGGAAGAAACAAGGAAGCCCCAGGTCCACAAGGAAGCCCAGGAGAAACAGGAAAAAAAGGAGAATTCTACTGAAAATCCAGTAACTAATAGTTTATATTTAAGGCAAGAGTACATTTCACAAGGCAATTCAAAGTGCTTCAAACTTAGAGCTTGAATAGCCATGGTTTACTCCAAGTCTTACTACTTTTTACAAGTTCCATCCATTTTCTTCTGGTGCCGAGTCGTGGATGCAGCAGTCTGAGCCGGGAGACTTCACTCTCCACAATCACTTCCTCCAGCTCTTCCATGGGCACCTCAAGTCGTGCCAAGGCCTCAGAGGGGAGGATTCTCACCGCTTTTACCACCGTCTTGTCCTTTTGGTCATGACCCAAAGCTCATGACCATAAGTGAGGGTAGCAACGTAGATTGAGCAGTAAATTGAGAGCTTAGTCTTTGGACTCAGCTCCTTCTTCACCACAACAGTCCAACTGTCCATCTCAGTCTCCTTCCTCTCGGACAGAGGGCTCAGACCCTCATGATGCTTTCTCCTCCAACTCACCGCCAAGTGGAGATCGTTACAGCTCAGCACTTTCATTCAACCCAGTGTCCAAGAATAGATGTCCAAGATACTCGTTGTTATTAAAGATTTGTTTATGACATTTGCATTTGTCTGTTTTGGGGTTTTAGATCCCAGTATATGTTTAACTTCTGTGGTTTAACTTCATACTGATGTTTGTGTCAGGTTTAATCGAAGCTTTCAGCCAGGACACCGTTCGTTTTACACCTTTTACTCCTTTACACCGTGAAAACTAAAACAAAGACAAAATCATTTCAACTATAATAAATTACAAACGGTACAAATAAACATACACAAGGATATTTACCGTGTTTGCCAACATATGAGCACTGGTAGTGAAGTGGTTTTCTGGTAGACGTTTGTCTCTTCTACTCTACTCTTTTCTTTTACCGTTCTCTTTCACTTCTTCTCTCGCTCTGTCTCTTCTGGGGGTTTTTTACTTCCGGGGCAGCACCAGCGGTTTTTGGCGGACCTCTTAGTTGCCTAGAAACTGACAAAACAGCGTCGGCTACGATATGTTTCGTTCACTCACGTGCGAGCAGGAGTTGGTGTCGTAGGCCTCACACCTCAGCGCGTGTGGCCAGCTCATCCCGACCTTCCTGAGCAGCGGTTCACAGGAGGAGCGCGCCTCTTCGCACAGCGTCCTGCAGGGGGCGCGCGCTTGCCCCTGGACACACTCCGGCGTGTAGACGGAGCAGAGGAACGGCTTCAGCGACGGGGAGCAGCCGACCGTCATCAGGGCCTCGAAGTCCCGGCGGAGCTCCTCGGAAATCTGCTGCTGCGAGCGGAGTCCCAGCGAGTTTGGAAGCATCGTCTGGGCGTAGGACAGGTCCGAGCACAACGGCACCGAGATGGGCTCACACTGGGGGGGCTCAGTAGGGGCCGCGGTGGGGGGACGCTCCTGGAGGAAAGAGGTTAGAAGCCATTCATCCGAAATACAATTATTGCTCTTATTGATTAGCAAATAATGAGCAAATAAGCAATAATAAATGTTGACACAAAACTTCACCACTAACTGATGGTACATTATAGTATATATAGTATATTCTTCCTCCTTAAGTTCATTTTTGAGCAGAACATAGAAAAATGTTCAATAAATAATCATGCAGCCCATAGAGACATACATTTCATACATGGTTTCATATGGAAAGTGAGTATTTTAGAGGCAGATTATTTCAAATTGTTATTTTGTCTTATTCATTGGTCTCATAAAACTCTGGCAATTTCCTTTTAAAAATCCTTGCGACAAAATTGCGCCTCCTACCGGATCACAGCTGTCGTTCTTGAATGTGTCACAGTTCAAACTCTCCGGCCACTTGAAACCGAACTTCATCATGAGCGGCTCGCAGCCCGCGCGTGCACGCTCACACGTTCTCCTGCAGGGGGCGCGAGCGTTGCCCCGGACGCACTCCGGAGCGTAGACGGAGCAGAGGAACTCTTTGATAGCCGGACTGCACTGCACCTTAATCAGAGGATAGAACTGGTGCATCTCCAAGCTCGCGTCGTCCTGGTTTGTGTGCCCCAACAAGTTTGGCATTACTGTGATGTTGTGGGGCAAATCGCTGCAAAGGGGGATTCTGATTGGCTCACAGACTTGAGGGCCTGCGCGTGGGACTCCGCCCCTCGAGGCCTGGGATCCCTGGGAAATGAGAAACATCAGCTTTAGATGGTGAGTCTGAAACCTAAACTAATCACCTGAGACAGCTTCCTCTCGTCTCTCGAAGTTTAGGTACGACTGGTACAGAAAAACGTTTGCACCACGAGATTCTACAAAATGAAGGGCCCAAGGAGAGTGTGAGATTTAAATGAATGTGCTCAATGATCTCAAACGCTGAGGATGAAATGATTCGCTGGTGTTGAAAAATGGGTTTTGCTTAAATAAAGGTACTTGCCAGAAATAGAAAGGTACCGAGCCCAAAGTCATACTGGGGCGGAGTCTCACCTGCACACAGTCGTTCTGGGGCGGAGTCTCACCTGCACACAGTCGTTCTGGGGCGGAGTCTCACCTGCACACAGTCGTTCTGGGGCGGGGTCTCACCTGCACACAGTCGTTCTGGGGCGGAGTCTCACCTGCACACAGTCGTTCTGGGGCGGGGTCTCACCTGCACACAGTCGTTCTGGGGCGGGGTCTCACCTGCACAGTCGTTCTGGGGCGGAGTCTCACCTGCACACAGTCGTTCTGGGGCGGAGTCTCACCTGCACACAGTCGTTCTGGGGCGGGGTCTCACCTGCACACAGTAGTTCTGGGGCGGAGTCTCACCTGCACACAGTAGTTCTGGGGCGGAGTCTCACCTGCACACAGTCGTTCTGGGGCGGAGTCTCACCTGCACACAGTCGTTCTGGGGCGGGGTCTCACCTGCACACAGTCGTTCTGGGGCGGGGTCTCACCTGCACACAGTCATTCTGGGGCGGAGTCTCACCTGCACACAGTCGTTCTGGGGCGGAGTCTCACCTGCACACAGTCGTTCTGGGGCGGAGTCTCACCTGCACACAGTCGTTCTGGGGCGGAGTCTCACCTGCACACAGTCGTTCTGGGGCGGAGTCTCACCTGCACACAGTCGTTCTGGGGCGGGGTCTCACCTGCACACAGTCGTTCTGGGGCGGGTTCTCACCTGCACACAGTCGTTCTGGGGCGGGGTCTCACCTGCACAGTCGTTCTGGGGCGGAGTCTCACCTGCACACAGTCGTTCTGGGGCGGAGTCTCACCTGCACACAGTCGTTCTGGGGCGGGGTCTCACCTGCACACAGTAGTTCTGGGGCGGAGTCTCACCTGCACACAGTAGTTCTGGGGCGGAGTCTCACCTGCACACAGTCGTTCTGGGGCGGAGTCTCACCTGCACACAGTCGTTCTGGGGCGGAGTCTCACCTGCACAGTCGTTCTGGGGTGGGGTCTCACCTGCACACAGTCGTTCTGGGGCGGGGTCTCACCTGCACACAGTAGTTCTGGGGCGGAGTCTCACCTGCACACAGTCGTTCTGGGGCGGGGTCTCACCTGCACACAGTCGTTCTGGGGCGGAGTCTCACCTGCACACAGTCGTTCTGGGGCGGAGTCTCACCTGCACACAGTCGTTCTGGGGCGGAGTCTCACCTGCACACAGTCGTTCTGGGGCGGAGTCTCACCTGCACACAGTCGTTCTGGGGCGGAGTCTCACCTGCACACAGTCGTTCTGGGGCGGAGTCTCACCTGCACACAGTCGTTCTGGGGCGGAGTCTCACCTGCACACAGTCGTTCTGGGGCGGAGTCTCACCTGCACACAGTCGTTCTGGGGCGGAGTCTCACCTGCACACAGTCGTTCTGGGGCGGGGTCTCACCTGCACAGTCGTTCTGGGGCGGAGTCTCACCTGCACACAGTCGTTCTGGGGCGGAGTCTCACCTGCACACAGTAGTTCTGGGGCGGGGTCTCACCTGCACACAGTAGTTCTGGGGCAGAGTCTCACCTGCACACAGTCGTTCTGGGGCGGAGTCTCACCTGCACACAGTCGTTCTGGGGCGGGGTCTCACCTGCACACAGTCGTTCTGGGGCGGAGTCTCACCTGCACACAGTCGTTCTGGGGCGGAGTCTCACCTGCACACAGTCGTTCTGGGGCGGGGTCTCACCTGCACACAGTCGTTCTGGGGCGGGGTCTCACCTGCACACAGTCGTTCTGGGGCGGAGTCTCACCTGCACACAGTCGTTCTGGGGCGGGGTCTCACCTGCACACAGTCGTTCTGGGGCGGAGTCTCACCTGCACACAGTCGTTCTGGGGCGGGGTCTCACCTGCACACAGTCGTTCTGGGGCGGAGTCTCACCTGCACACAGTCGTTCTGGGGCGGAGTCTCACCTGCACACAGTCGTTCTGGGGCGGAGTCTCACCTGCACACAGTCGTTCTGGGGCGGAGTCTCACCTGCACACAGTCGTTCTGGGGCGGAGTCTCACCTGCACACAGTAGTTCTGGGGCGGGGTCTCACCTGCACACAGTAGTTCTGGGGCAGAGTCTCACCTGCACACAGTCGTTCTGGGGCGGAGTCTCACCTGCACACAGTCGTTCTGGGGCGGGGTCTCACCTGCACACAGTCGTTCTGGGGCGGAGTCTCACCTGCACACAGTCGTTCTGGGGCGGAGTCTCACCTGCACACAGTCGTTCTGGGGCGGGGTCTCACCTGCACACAGTCGTTCTGGGGCGGGGTCTCACCTGCACACAGTCGTTCTGGGGCGGAGTCTCACCTGCACACAGTCGTTCTGGGGCGGGGTCTCACCTGCACACAGTCGTTCTGGGGCGGAGTCTCACCTGCACACAGTCGTTCTGGGGCGGGGTCTCACCTGCACACAGTCGTTCTGGGGCAGACTGTCACACCTCAGGCGGATGGGCCAGTAAATGCGTTTGGCCTTCAGAGTTCCCTCGCACTCGCTCTTCACTCGCTCACAGAGACTTCGACACGGCTTCAGACGACTGTCCTCCTCGGCTCCGCACTCTGGCACCGCCACCCTGCACATTACACCACACTCAGGTAACCAAGGTAACCCATGTGACCCATGTAACCAAGGTAACCAAGGGAACTCAGGTCAAAAATAATGTCTTGCAGTTATTCAGTGTCTTTCAAGACACTCAAAGCACTTCACAGTTTTCAGTCTAATTTTGATATAATCATGAAGAACAGATGATTGTGTCATTGTGACTCTAAAGACTGGAGCCTGGGCAGATTTCTCCAGGTTTCAAAAACAAAAGAAATGTACATTGATTTCAGGAGGTCGCAGTATTCGCAGTAAGATTATATGTTTTTGGCCCCCAATTTGATCATAACTTTACCTTTGAATCCCAGGTGTGCAATGAGGCTCATCAAAGCACTTTTCAGACTAATGTTGACCGTGTCTTCGTGAAAATGTTCTATAATTTTTTTTGGAATTGGTTTTAACATTTTCTTTTCAGTGTTGGTTCAGTTTGTTGAACCTGACCACAGAGCACAAACAGTGTTCTAACAAAAGCTTCAAAAGCTTGTGTCATTATTCTGTCACGAACATGTGCTTTTGGTCAGTTGAAGATACATTTCAGATGTGTTTGAGAGACTGGACTCAGTCCAGACCTCCACTTCTCTGTTTGTGAGAGAATAGAACAACATTTCAATTGCAAACACATGTTTCGGTTGAGTTGGTGTGATAGTTGTCTCACGTGTAAACAGTTGCTCATTAATGCGTAAGAATAACAGCCGTACGCACCTGCACATGAGCGTGGCCACGTCCGGAGCGCACGCCGTCTCCACGATCTGCCCGATGTCCCGCAGGCTGTACCCGGACGCCCCGCTGGGGCTGGCGCTGGTCATGTAGCCCACAGACCCGCAGAAGGACGCCTGGAGCGGCCTGCAGTTCGGTTTGGGTTCAGCGGCGTGGAGGAGACACAGCCACAGAAAGACTACTAAACGCGCCATGGTTTAGTCCTGGTTTAGACCTGGTTTGGTCCTGGTTTAGACCTGGTTTGGTCCAGGTTTAGTCCTGGTTTAGTCCTGGTTTAGTCCTGGTTTGGTCCTGGTTTAGACCTGGTTCAGTCCTGGTTTAGACCTGGTTTGGTCCTGGTTTAGTCCTGGTTTAGTCCTGGTTTGGTCCTGGTTTAGTCCTGGTTTGGTCCTGGTTTAGTCCTGGTTTGGTCCTGGTTTAGTCCTGGTTTGGTCCTGGTTTAGTCCTGGTTTGGTCCTGGTTTAGTCCTGGTTTGGTCCTGGTTCACCCAAGGAATACAAAGATTCAGGAAGTCTTGCATAAGAACAGAGGAGGTGGAGTAGGTTTGGACGAATAGAAATGTAGAAGTAAAATATGGTTTAAGAATGGAAAAGGTGGAGAGAAGAACCCTGGGAGGTCTCAGCAGGACAAACTGTGGACATGTGTTTTACATTAGACCAGGAGCATGCCACTGGTGCCATAAAACCAGGACAAAGTGAATCACAGTGTATGTAACAAATCTTCTTCTTCTTTGGTGTTTTATGGCGGTTGGTATTCCCGCCCCCCACTGTAGTTGGACGTCTTATATGTTTTTGCCCCTGTTTTGCTCAGCATGTGATGTCACAAAGGGCTGAACTCTCCATCCTACTCTCCTCTCACCAAACTTTAGACACCAAAGAACTGCTCAATACCCGGGGCCTCATTTATAAAGCTCGCTTACTCAAAACAGGGCTTGAAAGTGGCGGACGCCGCTTCCCACGCAAAGCTTTAGATTTATAAAGATAAACTTGGCGGGAGAACGTGCAACGGTGCGTCAACTTTGATCCTCGCGCACGAACATTTTGTAGACGAGGGAAACTGGCGGCGCAGATGGTGGTGAATTGAAGCCAGATTCATCTCATACATTTAAAGTAACGACATATCAGACTTATAGAGCCGTGTAATCATAAACACCCGAGTGTTATAGATGTGTTCCTACTACTGTATGCACCATGTCCATATGTCACACTTCCATCTTCTAATGACAGAGAGCCGTGGACAGCACTGATCCATTAGTATTAAGATAAGATATTCCTTTATTGTCCACACATGGGGAAATTTCATTGTTGCAACGCAGGTAGATACAGAGGAAAAGAACAGATCACTTATAGGAAGTTTGAAAAACACTCTCAATAGAAGATCTCTTCTAAACAAAAACTCCCATAGACAAAACCTCCCATTTCCCAACAAGGGATGGAGAGGAAAAATAAATAAAGATTTGTTATGGAAAAATAATAATAAGAATCTGGCCCTCTGCCTGGTTTCAATTTCAATTCAATTCTAATTCAATTCAATTTATTTTTGTGACACCCAAAGTCACAGCCCGACATCTACATGTCTGGACACCCTCACACCAGAGCAATTAGCTGCTTTTGTTCTTCAGAGCCGGTAAACTTCCTGCCTTCCCAATCGAATAAAAGGAACCACGGGTGTCCAGGACGAGCCTGTTCTCTAAGGTGTTGGCGGTCAAAATGTAAATGTAAACCCTGTATTCTCTGGTTGTCCTTTTGCCTGGGACATTTGCATCTCTGTCTAAGACCTACTTGTGAATTGTAAATGTGGAATGGTCATTTGACCATCTGTGATTTGGGGAAGGGGACAGACGTGGGACGGGAGGACTTGGGAGACACACATTTTGGGGAGCAGGCAAGAGGCCGAGTCCACACGAGTTTCTTTCTGATTCAACCACAAGATTTAACAGTTTACTTTTGAAACGAGACAACTTGCTTCTTTGTCTTACCGAGAGATTTTTGCCACCACAGATTAAAAAAAGAATAATAATAAAATATAATGAAAAACAGCTAGCGATTAATTGTGATATTAATTGTAACAAAGTGTGTAACAATCATACTAATTGCTGAGTAATCATATAAATAGTGCGTTGACACTTGATGCTGCACCATGGATGCGCTGGCACTGCTGGAAGATCACGCACATGGAAGGATCAGGATGGAGAGAGTCTTTAGGGACCAGAAGATTTCCTGGCCCATTTAGATTCCCCAGTGTTCTTGGATGTGCTGATCTGGGCCCGCCCGACGGCCCCGCCCCCTCCCGGTGCATATACAGGTGCTGACCACTCTGGGGTTTCTGGCTTCTCTTTCCAGCGGGCATTAGCGGACAGGTATGTGTTTGATATGATTAACAACATATAATGTTACATTTAAGAACATATAATGTTACATTTAACAACATTTAATGTTACATTTAACAACATTTAATGTTACATTTAAGAACATATAATGTTACATTTAACAACATTTAATGTTACATTTAAGAACATATAATGTTACATTTAACAACATATAATGTTACATTTAAGAACATATAATGTTACATTTAACAACATTTAATGTTACATTTAAGAACATATAATGTTACATTTAACAACATATAATGTTACATTTAAGAACATATAATGTTACATTTAAGAACATTTAATGTTACATTTAAGAACATATAATGTTACATTTAAGAACATTTAATGTTACATTTAAGAACATATAATGTTACATTTAAGAACATTTAATGTTACATTTAAGAACATTTAATGTTACATTTAAGAACATATAATGTTACATTTAAGAACATTTAATGTTACATTTAAGAACATTTAATGTTACATTTAAGAACATATAATGTTACATTTAACAACATATAATGTTACATTTAAGAACATTTAATGTTACATTTAAGAACATATAATGTTACATTTAAGAACATTTAATGTTACATTTAAGAACATTTAATGTTACATTTAAGAACATATGTTACATTTAAGAACATTTAATGTTACATTTAAGAACATATAATGTTACATTTAAGAACATTTAATGTTACATTTAAGAACATATAATGTTACATTTAACAACATATAATGTTACATTTAAGAACATATGTTACATTTAAGAACATTTAATGTTACATTTAAGAACATATGTTACATTTAAGAACATTTAATGTTACATTTAAGAACATATAATGTTACATTTAACAACATATAATGTTACATTTAAGAACATATGATGTTACATTTACTGTCTAAAGCCTCTTCTGGGTATGATATAATATGAGTTAAATTCTGTCCTTAAGTCTGGGACATCGCAGCCATCACTCAGCACAATGATGCCAGCCGTTTGGGACGGACTGCAGTGTAGAGGACAGACTGCAGTGTAGGGAACAGACTGCAGTGTAGAGAACAGACTGCAGTGTAGAGGACAGACTGCAGTGTAGAGAACAGACTGCAGTGTAGAGGACAGACTGCAGTGTAGAGGACAGACTGCAGTGTAGGGAACAGACTGCAGTGTAGAGAACATACTGCACTGTAGGGAACAGACTGCATTTTAGAGAGCAGACTGCAGTGTAGAGGACAGACTGCAGGGGGCGCATGATGGCTTGCTCCTGGGGAAGTACATAAACCTCATTGTAGAAATTCTAACCATTACAGCCTGATTGAGTGTCAGAGTGATGTCACGCAGACACTATATGTTCTTGTATTTTGAGATTTTTCTTATTATTATATTTTCCATGTTTTCCATTTAGCCAGTTTCATTCCTTAATGCTTCAATTGATTTCAACAAGTTATACCTCATTATGATCGCTTTCACAGTAATACGTGTGCTATTACTTTTGACATTTGAACAACGTGTACTTTTTGCAGAATTTTCAGTATTAGTATTAGTACTTATTATTTAGTATTCAGACTTCCTATAAGTGATCTGTTCTTCTGTATCTTCCTCTGTATCTTCCTGCGTTGCACCAATGAAATTTCCCCATGTGGGACAATAAAGGAATATCTTATCTTACTTTTTCCCCAAATAAATGGGGCATTATGAGTGTCTGCGTAATTCTTTAGGCTTTATTGTTTAGACTTTATTCTTTAGACTTTATTGTTTAGTCTTTATTCTTTAGGCTTTATTCTTTGGACTTTATTGTTTAGGTTTTATTCTTTAGGATTTATTCTTTAGACTTTATTGTTTAGGCTTTATTCTTTAGACTTTATTCTTTAGGCTTTATTTTTTAGGCTTTATTCTTTAGACTTTATTCTTTAGGCTTTGTGACGGAGAGAGAGAGAGAGAGAGAGGAGGGGGAGGGGGAGAGGGAGAGAGGGAGAGGGGGGGGGAGAGGGGGAGGGAGAGAGGGGGAGGGAGAGACGCAGACACTCTAGCAATGGCTTCAGCCGTTGCAAATTATCCAGTTTATAATTACTCTTTTGTTCTAAGTCCAACAGCAACACAGAAAGTGAACACTCCAGGAAGTTGTAGAAAAAGGTTCAGTTGTTTCATCTGGACTCAGTTAGAAAAAACAGAGAACCCCGATATTTGTACTATTCTGTGGCAAGTCCAGCCCATTGGGCGGAGCCTTCCTGAAGTGGAAAGAGTTTGTTTCAACAGAAACTTACCCTCTTTGTAACTACTGAGCCTATTCAGTCCTTTAATGGGCTGTTAGGGTTAGGGTTGGGTGTTCATCTGAACCACAAACTGGACTGGACTCACGCACTGTACAGGAAGAGCCAGAGTCGGTTCTACCTCCTGAGGAGACTCAGGTCTTTTGGAGTGACAGGGCCACTCCTGACAGGGCTGCTCCTGTCACTCCTGAAGACCTTCTATGACTCTGTGGTGGCATCAGCTCCTGTAGGTGTGGTCTACTGGAGCAGCAGCATCACAGAGAGGGAGAGGAAGAAGCTGGACAAAGTCATCAAGAAGTCCAGCTCCGTCCTGGGCTGCGCTCTGGACTCGGTGCAGGAGGTGGGGGACAGAAGGGTCCTGGCTAAACTAACGTCTATGCTTGACCATGAGTGTCGCCCCTGCAGGACACTCTGTCCCCTGCAGGACACTCTGTCCACTCTGGAGAGCAGCTTCAGTGACCCACTGATCCACCCTCGCTGTGGGAAGGAAAGGTTTAGCAGGTCTTTCCTTCCTGCTGCTGTCAGACTTTATAACAAACACTGTTAGTCCTGAACACTCACAATACTGACCTAACCATGTGCAATTCTGTCATATGTGCAATTACTGTCGTGATCACATGCAATGGTATTTATGTATTTATTTATTTTTATCTTTATCATTTTTCCCCTCCATCCCTTGTTGGGAAATGGGAGGTTTTGTTTATAAGAGATCTTCTATTGAGAGTGTTTTTCAAACTTCCTATAAGTGATCTGTTCTTTTCTTCTGTATCTACCTGCGTTGCAACAATGAAATTTCCCCATGTAAATAAAGGATTATCTTATCTTATCTTAGTATCCCCTTTGTCTTTGTGAGACCCTGGCTCACCCACCCTGAGTACCTGATTAGCATCTAAATGTCCTGGTCCTCTACCTTTAGATGCTAATCAGGTACTCAGGGTGGGTGAGCCAGGGTCCCACAAAGACAAAGGGGAGACAATGTCCTGCACGTAGAGCTCCAACCCAGACAAGCACAAATGCCTCTACTGTACAGGGAAACGAGGTCCCTCCGTTGCCATGAGCCAGGCAATGCGAGGTAAGTCCGAAGGCTCTCCACAAACTTTGACCCAAGAGCGCTTTTGGAGAAACGCAGCAGGTAAATGCCCCATTGTCGACATTCAAATAGGTGGTGTTTCCCCGCAATGCCTCATAGACTCGGGAAGCGATGTCAGCACTTTAACTGAGAGCGTTTTCAGGAACCATCTCCATGGGGAGGATGGGGACATGCACTGTACCTCAAAATCACTGCGGCTAACGAGCTACCACTACCGTACCTGGGTTATGTAGAGCTAGATATTCAAGTCATGGGGGTGACACTACCTGAATGTGGATTTTTGATAACACGAGATTATGGTACTGGAACCAGCCGATACTCCTCTACCTGATGGTGTTATTGTTATGCCCACTGTAATAAACTCTACGTACGCTTTATAAATGAGACGGCAGAAAAGTCAAACTCGCGTAAAGTACTTTTTATCTGGCTGTTTTTGTGGCAAAATTGTTGCTCTTTCATTCAGAAAGTTTGATTTCATAAAACCAGACTCGAAATGAAAACAAACGTATGATTTCGCTGCTGATCTGGTCAAATTTACAACAATCGTAGCGTTGATACTTCTCATTTCCTCGAGTGTTGCTCGGTTACGATTGCGTAAGCAACTTGACTTAAGTATTGAACGTTTTTTTTTTTTACAAATCATCTTCAAATAAATGATTTTGAGGGATTTTGTGGCTTCAAAGATAATAAAATAGAGCAGGAAACGAATCGACCAATCGTGACTGTGCGATTATAAAACATAATCGACGATGATAATAATCGTGATCGTTATTGGACTTTACGGACTCTAGAACACACAAGACACAGCGTTATTACATCAAAATGTCAAAACTTAATTAAAAAAATATCAAAAATTCACTTTATTTACCTTTATTTGGCTGATAATGTGTAAAAAAGTGAAAATATTCTACAGAAACAATCGTCCGTGACAAAAGACTGAAGTGCGACTCGGGTAAAGAAAGCGAGTCTCATTTATAAAGCGACATAATAAAGCGAGAGTTTATTATGTCTGAGGTCTCGAAATTTAGCCAAAAGATGTTCCAGAAACTCTGATTTGTGCTTTGAGAGTTTCAGACATGAATTCCACGTCCAGATTTATAAATAACACTCAAACCTTTTTACTTTGTTAATGAACAGCTCAAATATGCACTCATAAAACCAGCAGGAGGAGGTTTAGTTTGAGTCTCTTGCAGTGACGTAAGATAAGATAATCCTTTATCTTATCTTACGTGCGGTGAGGTTCAGGGCGAGTGAGGCACCAAAAAAAGAAATCGTGACAAGCGGGAGTCGATCACTCTCTTGTTCAAAGCCGTGTCGCTCACCATCATGCTATGCTCAATGAGTGACGTCACAATAATAACAAAGAAAATATTGAAACCTGTCACACACGGCCGGGCTCAGGAGCGCGTCCATGCGGCGCATGTAATGCAGCCTCTGAGTGAACATTTACTGCGGTTTTATAATGACTCTGCGAGCCTAAAACACGCTTCAGAAATACATTTCATACATTATCGAGAATATGGAAGCACTGAGCACATGGTCAGGGTGTTTTATTTGTTATAAACAGAGGGAGAGAGAGTGACACATCATTTTGCATTGCACCAGCTCAGTTTGTGAGGAGTGTGTGTGTGTGTGTGTGGGTGGGTGCGTGCGCGTGCGTGTGTGTGCGTGCATGTGTGTGTGTGTGCGTGCATGTGTGTGTGCGTGCATGTGTGTGTGTGTGTGTGTGTGTGCATGCTCCAGCGGCTGAGCAGCTGCAGCCTCCTCCCTGTATCTGAACGGCATCTGAACATTTCGACATTCTTATTTGACATAATATTGTTCGATATTGGATTCCAAACGGAAAGTGGGTTTATAATACATACCAGAAGACAAAATATTATTATATTTTTTTTATTTCATTTTATTATAATTTTTTTTTTTTTCTCCCCAAGATTGACAGGTGAGGCCCTGCCTCCCCTGCCGCCCCTGAATGCACGTCCCTGGTCTCTTGTTCCTCATGAAGGACTCAAACACACGAGGAATGAATCTGACACTAAACTCTGACTCAGAGTCACTTCCTGCTCCGCTCAGAACAGGACGGCCCCTCCCCCTCTCTCTCTCTCTCCCTCGCTCGCTCGCTCTAAGTTTCTGTTAAGAGGAAGTTGTTGTTGTTGTTGTTGTTGTTGTTGTTGTTGTTTTATGGCGGTTGGCATCCGAGTGTTGCATTACCGCCAGACTTTATTCCTCAGACTTTTCGTAGTCCTCAGACTGTCGTAGTCCGTAAAAGTACTCCTTCCATTGCTTTGGTGTTACAAAGCCCATGAGGTCATGATATGTCTTTGTGACTAGAATAGTTGTTGTGTCAGAGACCAACCGGCTTTATTCCAGGGAGACTCTTCTTCATCTTCCTCTCCCTCTTTGACGTTCGGTGCTTTGGAAGTACAAAGCCCATGAGGTCATGGGACGTCTTTGTCGTTTTATCCTTTAGAAGTCCTTCTTCCATCACTTTGGCGTTTCTAGGCCCATGAAGTCCAAGCGCGTTAGAACATCCTCTTGCTCCTCATCCTCGGCTCAGTCTCCAACACCCCCCACCTCTATAAACGTTTACCCAGCCCTGTGCTACATAAGTAAGCAACCACAGCCTGACACAAACCCTGTGACTGGATCGCCAGAACGTTCCGCAGATTGAACTCCCGCCCATTATTCCGAAACCACAAGGCCAACCCGGCCCTTTCCCTATCATAAGCCTCACAGCAAATCAGCACATGCTCGACAGTCTCCGGCACCCGACAGTGACCGCACAGACCGGTCGGATGTTTGCCTATCCTACTCAGTGACCAATTGAGTCCAGTATGGCCAATCCTCATGCGGGCGAAGGCCCTTTCCTCCCACGCGTTCATAGACCCGCAAGGACCCACACTACCCTGTATGTGATAGAGATGCCGTCCAGTAACACAGTGTCTCCAAAATTCCTGCCAAAGGCCGACCACATGACTCTTGATAACGGGCTTGATTTCAGATTTGCTTAACTCAACCGCCACATCAATTGATGGCCGCCTAAGGGAACGTTTAGCCAGTGTATCAGCCATTTCGTTACCATCCTCCCCCACATGCGCAGGGACCCAAATGAAGGAAACCCTCACATCCTTCCTGAACAGGGAGAGCATCAGACAGAAGATGCCATTCAACATATCCTGTCTGCAATCCGATTTCCCAGATTTAATGCTTTGCAATGCAGAAAGGCTGTCAGAGGCCACCACAATGCCGCAACACTGCAAAGCAGATTCCGCCCATTCCAATGCCAACCGTATCGCTATGAGTTCCGACGTGAAAACAGAAAGGCGATCTGTCAACCTCTTCTTGACCGCCAGCCCCAGGTCAGGCACAAAATAAGCGGCGCCAGTACGCCCACTCTCAGGATCCCTAGACCCGTCGGTATAAATAAACACATCACCTGAGTGCTTATCGATGAGCGCTTGAACGGCAAACTGCGGTGCCCTCCCAGCGACTCCTCTAAGCTTGCCATGCAAGCTAACATCAACAGGAGCCGGGACAAACTTCCACGGAGCTATAGCAGACAAAGCCACCGACGGGCTCACACGCAGATCACCAACCCCCGCAAGCCGTGCCTTCGCATTTCCTACCTGGCTAAAAACCATACCGCCAGCCTCATTCTGCCCCCCATCAACCCTGAGAAAGTCCCTCACCGGGTGAGAGCTCGTATGACCTTGCACATTCACCCAGTAAGCCAACAGAAGTTCTAGCCTCCGGAGCCGTAACGGCAATTCCCCCAACTCAACCTGCAGCGCCGAGACAGGGGAGGTCCTAAAAGCCCTACAGCAGATGCGCAAGGCCTGGGCTTGCTCCACGTCAAGCTTCTTTAAGTTAGTCTCAGCCGCAGACATGTAGGCTATACAGCCATAATCAATAGCCGCCCTCATGACGGCCCGATAAATACCCAGGAGCGACCTTCTGCTGGCCCCCCAGTCCTGGCCGGATAGACAACGAAGCAAGTTATTCACCCTTTTGCATTTACCACTGACCTCATCAATGTGCTGACGCCAACTAAGCCTCTCGTCAAAGGTGACCCCCAAGAACCTCACCTCCCTGACCTGTTCGAGCACCTGCCCATGCAGTCGAAGGGAGACGTCCCTATGCCCATTGAAGAAACAGATCACTTGAGACTTCCGTACGGACAGTTTAAACCCCCACTTCAGGGTCCACTGCTCCACCTGCTGTATTGCCCTTTGCAGTTTCGCCTCGTAAAACCGGAGATTCCTCCCTCTCACCCATAGAGCGCCATCATCAGCATAAAGGCTCCTCCCAACAGACCCATCCACGTCGTCAAAGATGTCCTTAATCATAACATTGAACAAGATAGGGCTACACACACTCCCCTGCGGGATCCCATTCTCTACCTCACAGACCCCAGAGTAAGCAGCGCCCACTCTGGTTTGGATACGCCGGCCAGACAGAAAGCTCCGGACCCAGTTAAACAGATTACCCTTCACACCACACTTCCGCAGCTTAATGAGGAGCCCATCCTTCCAAACCATATCGTACGCCTTCTCCCCATCAAAGAGCACCGCAATAACCTTTTCTTTCTGAGCCCTGGCCAGCTGGATATCAGATTCCAAACACAACACGGAATCCATGGTGTTCCTGCCCCTACGGAAACCACTCTGGTGCACGGGAAGCAAACCCTGACTCTCCAAGAAGTAATCCAACCGCTCGGTAACCATGCGCTCCATCGTTTTCCCGAGCTGCGACGTCAAGGCAATCGGCCTATAACTTGAAGGGTCAGACGCTGGCCTACCCGGCTTCAGAACCGGCACCACCGTAGACTGTTTCCACGCAGATGGAACACAACCTGAATCCCAAACACGGTTGAAAAGACCCAGGACTAGCCCAAGCGTGTCATCAGTCAAATGAGAGAGCATGTCATAGCACACCTCATCTTTACCCGGGGCTGTCTGTTTCGCCTTAGAAAGTGCTCTCCTTAGCTCAAACAGACTAAACGGAAGGTCAAGGTCATCTTGAGTTGAAGACTGGTGCCCAATCAGCTCAGAATTCTGGGCCAAAGTACTCTCCCTGTAGTGCCTTTCCGCAGGTGAGAGATTGTCAGAGCTGTGCACCGACACAAAGGTGCTGGCCAACAGTTCAGCTTTGTCAACGTCGCTGACTGCTTCAACACCATTCTGTATTAGGACCGGGGTCCCATGATGGCGCTCAACCCCATGCATCTGCTTAATCATCCCCCAAACATCCCCGAGACGCGTTTCTCTCCCAATTTTGGAACAATACCGCCTCCAATAGGCACTCTTGGCCGTTCTTACAGTTTTCCGCACAACAGCGCGGGCCCTCTTGTAGTCAATGAGGGCACCCTCAGTGTGGGTAACCCTTAGCCGGCGAAACGCCGCATTTCTCGCCCTAACAGCATAACCACATGCTTCATTCCACCACGGCACCCGCTTCCTATGTCCACTACCACCACTCTTAGGAATCGTGCCTACCGCTGACTGCGTGATGAGCGAGACAATTGAACTATTGAGATCATCCACCTGAGTCAATCCTCCTTCCTGCAGAACCCTAGAACCATCATCAGCTTTCCTCAGGAAAGCCCCCCAGTTTGCCCTTGCCACTCCTCCTGCTCTCAGAGGGAGAAATGGCACAGAGCACAGTGGACCCGGCGGCTCTGAGCTGCTCCGTGTGTTTGGAGGACCTGAAGGAGCCGCTCACTATTCCCTGTGGACACAGCTACTGCAGCAGCTGCATCCACAGCCATTGGGACAGAGAGGAGACAGAGAGGCTGGTCTACAGCTGCCCTCAGTGCAGGCAGAGCTTCAGCCCCAGGCCTGTCCCGGGCAAAAGCGTCATGTTAGCATGTTTAGTGGAGGAGCTGAAGAGGAGCGGGCTCACAGCGCCCCCTGCTGACCGCTACTACGCCGCTCCTGGAGATGTGAGCTGTGACGTGTGCACTGGGAGGAAGCTGAAGGCGCTGGGCTCATGTCTGCAGTGTGTGGCCTCTTACTGTGAGAGCCACCTCCAGCCTCATCATGACGCTGCAGCGCTTCAGAGACACCAGCTGGTGGCGCCCTCACACCACCTCCAGGAGAACATGTGCTCTGAGCACAACGAGGTCAAGAAGATGTTCTGCCGCACCGACGGGCAGCTCCTGTGTGTGGTCTGCTGCATGGAGCATCACACGACACCGTGTCCTCTGCCTCAGAGCGGGCCCAAAGGCAGGCACAGCTGCCGGCCAGGAGGGCCCTGCTGCTCCAGAGCCTCCAGCACAAAGAGACAGACCTGCAGAGGCTCCAACAGGAGGCCCAGGACATCAGCTGCTCTGCCCAGAGAGCGCTGCAGAGCAGCGAGGACAGCTTCAAAGAGATGGTCCTTCTCCTGGAGAAAAGACGCTCTGAAGTGGAGCAGCAGATCCTCTCCCAGGAGAAGACCCAACTGAGCCCAGTCCAAGAGCTCCAGGACCAACTGCAGCAGGACGTGACTGAGCTGAAGAGGAGCATCTCTGAGCTGGACACACTGTCCCTCACCCCTGACCACAACCAGTTTATACTGCACTGCCCCCCTCTGGCCACAGACACACAGCACAGCACAGAGTCCAGGATCCAGACCGGATCAAGGAGGGACTTTGAGGACGTGTCCAGAGCTGTGTCTGAACTCAGGGACAAACTGCAGGTCTTTCTGGAGGAGGCCAAGGTTCAAGTCCAGGATGAACTGAGGCCTGAGCCGAGCTGCAGAGAGGACTTCCTCAGATATGCACGAGACATCACTCTGGACCCAAACACAGCAAGTAAACATCTGTCACTGTCTGATGGAAACAGAAGAGTGACACATGAGTATGAAGAGCAGAGTTATCCTGATCATCCAGACAGATTCAGTGAGGATCAGGTCCTGAGTCTAGAGGAGCTGACGGGCCGATGTTACTGGGAGCTGGAGTGGAACGAGATCATTCATATAGCAGCTGCTTATAAAGACATTGAGAGAGACTGTGTGTTTGGATACAATGAGAAATCCTGGGTCTTAGACTGTCAGGGTTATGATGGTCACTCATTTGCGTTCAACAAAGTCTGGTCCGATATCCCAGGTCCGGTCGGGTCCAGAATCGGGGTTTACCTGGACCACAGCGCAGGGACTCCTGTCCTGTGACATGAGCCTCCTCCACAGAGTCCAGACTCAGTTCACTCAGCCTCTACACGCTGGAGTCTTAGTTTTTTATGGAGCCACTGCACATTTCCTTAAACTGAAATAAGCTCCTGAACAGTCACAGTCGAGACCTTTTTGATCCTGATCTTTTCCTAAACCAGGACTTAAACTGGACTTGCTGCTCTCAGGACATAAAAAACAACATCAGAACCAGAGATTGAGAAACACTGGAGGAAGAACAAAGAGGAGATTTATGGAACGTACTTTATTCAACTCTGTTTGTCTCAAAATCTTTACAAACTTTGCCTTATTCATGAATATTCATGAACAGACTGTTGGTGGTGGTGAAAAATAAATGTACAAAAATAATACGATTCTAAAATTGGACAAAACAGTTTTTACTGTGATTCCGCCTCTTTTTAAGGCGGATTATTCTTCTTTATTCCCAAGATCAGACAAAGTTGTTTCTTTTGAACAATCTGTTTTAAATGTCTTCATTTCTTATGATTTTGAAGAACACATTTGGAAAACCTTCAGGAGCCTCTGTGTTTCTGCTGCAAATGAAATGTCTTTTTACACCTGATTAAATGTGCAGTGTAACAACTTGAAATAAATCTGAGGCTAAAACCGCTCCGTGACTTTTCTGCTGCTTGTTACCATGGAGACGAGCGCTAAAGGTTTGCCACGATAAGAAGGAAAGAGAAGAAGTTGAAGCCCCTCTCCTCTGTCCCTCCTCCTCCGTCTCTCCTCTGTCTCTCCTCTGTCCCTCCTCCGTCCCTCCTCCATCTCTCCTCCGTCCCTCCCCCGTCTCTCCTCCGTCTCTCCTCCTCCGTCCCTCCTCCATCCCTCTCCTCCGTCCCTCGTCTGTCCCTCCTTCGTCCCTCACCTCCGTCCATTCTCCGTCTCTCCTCCGTCCCTCCTCCTGTTCTTTTTCTTTTTTTGAAATACTGTGAGGTCCAAAGTTTAAGGTTGAATGGACGATTTTTTTGGCCCAAATCTGGTGTGGACTGCCAATTAGTCCTGCCACGTATCAATCATAAAACGCACCTACTGCTCACCTGCAGCCGCGTGCGGCTCGTCCCCAGGAGAGCAGCATGTTTCCGCGTGTCTAAGCGCATTGATCTATCATAATATAGTTCCCTCAGTGTACGAGACAAAATTAAGACGGAGAAAGACAGTTCGAGCTGACTCAGAAGAAGACGGAAATCTATGGGAGACGAGAGATGCTGCGATCCGTCACGCTAATATACAAACGCACGTGTGTGTTGTATCAGTCCACAGTGGGGAGTGGCATGTGCACGAGGGAGTGGCATGCGCACTTCCGCCTGAGTTCTCAAATTGCCGAAAAATCGTCCATTGCGCCTTTAAGATCTGACCTCATTCATCTTCTGCTTCAGTGTGAGACGTCTCCAAGCATTTGTTACAGCTAGAGTAGATCTAGAGCAGATTTCGGTAACTCTAATCTAGAGCTCTAGATTAGACTAGATCAGACTTCTGTGACACTCCGCTGCCAGCGGAGATGATGGTGCAGTTCTACACGACCATCATTGAGTCCATCAACTCCTCCATTACCTCCTCCGTCACTTCCTTCATCACCGTGTGGTACGCTGGAGCCACAGCCAGGGACAAACCGCGCCCTCTGCGGAGAAGGTGATCTGCAGGACCTGTACGTCTCCAGGGCTCTGGGACCAGAGGCCACTCCCCTCAGGCAGGATGCCACTCCCCTCAGGCAGGAGGTCACTCCCCTCAGGCAGGACGCCACTCCCCTCAGGCAGGAGGCCACTCCCCTCAGGCAGGAGGCTACGGTCCATCCGGACCAGAACCTCCCTCCACAAGAACAGTTTCTTTCATTCTGCCGTTGGACTCATGAACACTTCTTAAACACTGTCACTTTAACCATCAGTTAATCACTTTCCGCACTACAAATGTAAACTCAACTTTACATTTGTGTACATATTAAGCCTATTTTTTATTTTTGTTGTATTCTTATTTTTTTATCTTATAGCTCATTGTTATTTTATCCCATTGTAGATTTAAATTGTTTCTCTTTTGACTTATTCATTGTTCATTGTTTTATATTGCACCAAGACAAGTTCCTTTGTTTGTGAATTCAAAGCTCCTGGTTCAGAATTTGTTCCGGTGAAAGTTGGAACCAGGACTGAACCAGTTCTAAACCAGGACTAAACCATGACTCCAGGTTATGCAGACTTTCAGTTACCCTTTACCTAGAGACAGATGCTAGCAACCTTGGTTAAGGTGCAGTGTTGTATCAGGTTCAGGGTGGGAAGGAAAAGGTCATAGCTTATGCGAGTCGCAGGTTTAGAGGGGCTGAGAGGAATGATGGGAACTACAGTAGCATGAAGCTAGAGCTTCTTAAGTTGAAATAGACAGTGACAGAAAAGTTTCGCAGCTACCTCCTTTGGTCCAGGTTCACAGTCCTAACCGACAATAACCCGCTTTGTCACCTTTCTACAGCCATGTCGGGGGCTATCCAACAGCTTTGGGTAGAGCAGTTAGCCCTGTTTGATTTTGATGTTAAGTACTGACCCGGTCGTTGTAACTCAGCAGCCGATGCCCTTTCCAGACAGCCAGCTTTAACAGATTTGGATCCAGATTCGGAGGATGCAGAGTTTGACGGTTGTGTAGCTATATGTAACTAAGGGTAGGCAGTGCTTTGGGCTCTGAGTTCACCGCTGCAGGGGTTGAGCACTGCAGAGTCAGACAGCTAAGTGATTTACACATGGACAGTGAGGAGATAGATTCAAGTGCAGAGCAACACACCAACTCTTCCCAGTTACACCAAAGCTGAGCTCCAGACATTCCAAGCTTCGGATCCAACACTCAACGTTTTGAAAGAGCTCTGGGATGGGAGACAAAAACCTTCTTTACAGGAAAGACAAACTCTGCCCATCCCATTACGGTCCCTACTGAAACAATCTCAGAGTAAAAGATGGACTCTTGTATTGTGAGATTGAAGATGCAAATCCTGAAAAATGCTACCAGCTATTATTGCCTTCCTGCCTTAAAGAAACAGTCCTCACCAGTGTGCACAATCAGATGTGACGCCAAGGGATAGAACGGACACTTGGGCTCTTGAGACAAAGGTGTTTTTGGGGAGGAATGCATGAGGAGGTAGAAAAATGTATCAAAAACTGTCAATGGTGCGTGTTGACAAAGTTGCCACAACCCAAAGTTTGTGCACCCCAAACTCCATTTCTAGCTACCCGTCCTCTTGAAGTCGTTGCTGCTGACTACACTACACTTGACCGTGCAAGTGATGGGTGTGAGAATGTTCTTGTGCTCACAGATGTTTTCACAAAGTTCAGCCAGAGGGCAGACACAACTGCTAAGGTCATATTGAAAGAGTGGTTTATGATATATGGGGAGCCTGAGCACTTGCACTCAGATCAGGGCAGAAGTTTTGAGAGTGCTGTGATTGCCGAATTATGCAGTTTGTATGGGGTGAAGAAGAGCCGCACCACACCTCATCACCCGCAGGGAAACCCGCAGTGTGAGAGGTTTAACAGAACCTTGCATGACCTTCTGAAGACACTCCCCCCTGGAAAAAAGCACCGCTAGCCTGAACATTCAGCTGAACTTGTGTATGCTTATAATGTGACCCCACACTCCTCGACTTGGTACCACATGTTGTTTGGAGTACACCCTCATCACCCTGTTGATGCGCTGCTTGGGCAGGAGCCAAAAAAAGATGCCAACACAGACTGGCTCAGGGCCCACACAGAATGTCTTCATAATGCACATGAGAGAGCCAGAGAGAAGCCAGAAAAGCAGCAGAAGGGATGGCCCGTCAGAATGCAAAAGTTTATTGTCCAGCTGTTGAAATAGGGCAGTATGTGTACCTTCGCCATCGTCCTATTGGCAGATATAAGATTCAAGATTCATGGTCATCAAAAGCGCATAAAATCATTGATGTCCAGGGGACACCACACACAGTAGTACCAGTGAATGGTGGTCCATTAAAGAGAGTGCATAGGTCTAATCTTCGTCTTTGTGTAGGGCCTTTGCCCCCTCCAAGTCAAGAATATCAAATGATTCC
The DNA here is from genome assembly GCF_026437365.1 of Eucyclogobius newberryi. NCBI lineage: Eukaryota > Metazoa > Chordata > Actinopteri > Gobiiformes > Gobiidae > Eucyclogobius > Eucyclogobius newberryi. The sequence continues at coordinate 49,509 of NW_027316120.1, forward strand.
CCTTGTTCATGAGCCTGAAGCTGATATAGACTCAGACACTGAATCTACAGACTCAGAACCTGACTACCTGCTAGTGGAACAAGTTAATGAACCCATTGGTCAAAGGTTGGAGGACCTAGAAAGCAATTCAGAGGGCGAAGGGTTAGAGCCGGAGTAAAACTGAAAGTGACAACTGTTGGATGTTGACATGATGGATGAGCCCGGTGAAGATTCTCCTCACTCAGGATCAGTTGTGGGAAGTCCGGGTTTGTCTGAAGAAAGACCAGTACCTGCTCCGCGGTGGAGGGTGGCACCATTCAAGATAATCACGCCTATGCCACCCCCACGCAAAAGTGCAAGGGCAACCGCTGGTCAAAGCAGAAACCCATTTAACTTACCTGTGAGTGCCTGCAATAACGCAGTATCTTTCACACCAGATGTGCTGTCTCAGGTGTTAGCGGGTGTGGTCCTTTACACATCAACAGCTATAGCTGATGGTTAGGAAGTCACTGAGACGTTGACTTCTGGCAGGGGAGAATGTAGCTAATGTAATATTAGTTTTAAGAGCTAGTTGCACAGATGTCACTGTGGTCAAATGTGAGAACAGTCGCATGACGTCATGACAGCCGGGTGCCTTGTTGAGAGAGAACTGAAAATGGTTTGTATATTGCATATCTTTCATTAAAATGAGCTTTGAGGACAAAAATAATCAGTCAGGTAACTAGTGAGGCCTAAAACAGTGAAAATACACATGGTTAGAAACAACTACTTCCAGTCCAGAGCTCTTCTTCTACTGATTCTAAAAGGTGTAAATTATAACGACCACTAAATGGCGCATTTTTACCAAGAAATAATCATGAGATTACCAAACACAGTAAACATAACAGCTTTAAACTGCATCATCTTCTAAGATTATTGTCCACTAAAGTTGTAAAAAACAAGGATTGATGTAGATCGACTACTGGTATATACATATATATATGTAGATATATATCTATAGATATCAATATCTATATCTATATAGATATATATTTATATATTTATATATTTATACTGATCTAAAACAGGACCAAGTCCATTCAGAACTGAACAGATTGTAAAACAATTCTTTATTAGAGCTGAGCCGACAAGTCAAAAAGAAAGAGGCGAGCGTCAGAATATGAAAATATACATTTTATTAGTAACAAAAATGAAAACATAATTGATGTGAACGATACAGGAATTCACAGTTCAGCGCTCAAACCCTGCTCCACAGACAGTAACGTTTATCCATCTATTGAAGGAACAGCCAGATACTAAAAACCTGCTGCGGTCGTTTTGAAAGAATGTTTATATCTGGACAAATAAGAATATCAAGCCTTTTGTATCGAAATGTACTTTTAAATGTATCAAGCACATGGCTCACCATTCTACGACTTAAACCATTCAGACATCAAGGAATAGACTCAGCGCTCAAAACTACAAGGAACATTAGAATACTTGTTTTTTAGCAAAATACTGTCATTTTTTGTATTTGTTGAAACTCAAAATCCTTGTAAAACTGTTTAACGAAAGGTCAGATCTTGTCCTGTTTATGTGATTTATTTTGCTCAAATAATCATCTCATTTCGATGTTAATTTTAATATAGATTAATATCTGCTTTTCGGCTGATGAGCAGGAAGATAATGGCCCCGCGTTCTGATTGTGAGAAGGTCCTTTTGTTTCTGACAGAGACGACGTTAACGAGGAGAGTTTGAGTCGTTACAGAGCGACAAACCCGTAAACCCGACATCCAGCAGCCCATTCTGACCCGCCTCAGTTTGACCTCTGACCTCTGAGTCCGTGCTGTAACTGGATCATTCCCCAGAACGTTTCGTGTTTGAAGATTCTCCCTTTGATTTGGAGGCTGACGCTGTCGCCCTCCTGAAGACTCACCACCTTCATCACAAAAACGGACTTCTGGGATTGTTCCGTTGAGACGTTGACCAAAAGGCGGGGCGCGGACAAGCCCCAGACCGGGTTTTTCCTCAGGCAGACGAAGTTACCGTGATTCGGAGTGGAATTTTTGAAGGAGGCTTGGGCGTAGACCAGGTACAGACCCTCCTCGCTGCAGTAGATCGAGTCGTTCTGAAGGCGCAGAGAGCACGGGTCACACGCCAGGTCTGCGGACAAGTCCGAGTCCAGGGTCCAGAGGGTCGGACCTGCAAGGACAAGACAAGGACTGAACCGGGACTGAACCGGGACTGAACCGGGACTGAGCAGGGACTGAACTGGGACTAAACCAGGACTAAATCAGGACTAAACCAGGACTAAACCAGGACTGAAACAAGAACCAGGACTAAATCAGAGTTAAACCAGACCTAAATAAGAGATCAAACCCGAACTAGACCCTTTCTGAACCAGATTTAGACCAGTGTCCAAGATGGGACTAAACCCAGACTAAATCAGGATTTAACCTGAACTAATCCAGGATTTACTTACCATGGATGAGCTGGATGTAGGACAGTGAAGGACCTGAAGGACCTGAAGGACCTGGAGGACCTGAAAGACTTGAAGGACCTGGAGGACCTAAAGGACCAGAAGGACTTGAAGGACCTAAAACACCTCGAGGACCTGGAGGACTTGTTCTCTTTTCAGACAGAAAAGCGTTTAAAGGCCGAGCTGCAAATACAAAGTTTAACAATGAAAAACAGATCATAATTTCACAGTAGATTTATCACTAATAAACACCAAAAGCTTCATTCTGTAACTTTTGTGGTTTCATTTCAAATGTAATCACTTCATGGAGAGGTGATGTCTCGGACCGAGTTACAAGTCAGATCTGAGAAGCGGCAAGCCACAGTTGGAATGTATGGTTTTAAATC
>NW_027316121.1:0-20000 GCF_026437365.1 Eucyclogobius newberryi
AACCCTAACCCTAACCCTAACCCTAACCCTAACCCTAACCCTAACCCTAACCCTAACCCTAACCCTAACCCTAACCCTAACCCTAACCCTAACCCTAACCCTAACCCTAACCCTAACCCTAACCCTAACCCTAACCCTAACCCTAACCCTAACCCTAACCCTAACCCTAACCCTAACCCTAACCCTAACCCTAACCCTAACCCTAACCCTAACCCTAACCCTAACCCTAACCCTAACCCTAACCCTAACCCTAACCCTAACCCTAACCCTAACCCTAACCCTAACCCTAACCCTAACCCTAACCCTAACCCTAACCCTAACCCTAACCCTAACCCTAACCCTAACCCTAACCCTAACCCTAACCCTAACCCTAACCCTAACCCTAACCCTAACCCTAACCCTAACCCTAACCCTAACCCTAACCCTAACCCTAACCCTAACCCTAACCCTAACCCTAACCCTAACCCTAACCCTAACCCTAACCCTAACCCTAACCCTAACCCTAACCCTAACCCTAACCCTAACCCTAACCCTAACCCTAACCCTAACCCTAACCCTAACCCTAACCCTAACCCTAACCCTAACCCTAACCCTAACCCTAACCCTAACCCTAACCCTAACCCTAACCCTAACCCTAACCCTAACCCTAACCCTAACCCTAACCCTAACCCTAACCCTAACCCTAACCCTAACCCTAACCCTAACCCTAACCCTAACCCTAACCCTAACCCTAACCCTAACCCTAACCCTAACCCTAACCCTAACCCTAACCCTAACCCTAACCCTAACCCTAACCCTAACCCTAACCCTAACCCTAACCCTAACCCTAACCCTAACCCTAACCCTAACCCTAACCCTAACCCTAACCCTAACCCTAACCCTAACCCTAACCCTAACCCTAACCCTAACCCTAACCCTAACCCTAACCCTAACCCTAACCCTAACCCTAACCCTAACCCTAACCCTAACCCTAACCCTAACCCTAACCCTAACCCTAACCCTAACCCTAACCCTAACCCTAACCCTAACCCTAACCCTAACCCTAACCCTAACCCTAACCCTAACCCTAACCCTAACCCTAACCCTAACCCTAACCCTAACCCTAACCCTAACCCTAACCCTAACCCTAACCCTAACCCTAACCCTAACCCTAACCCTAACCCTAACCCTAACCCTAACCCTAACCCTAACCCTAACCCTAACCCTAACCCTAACCCTAACCCTAACCCTAACCCTAACCCTAACCCTAACCCTAACCCTAACCCTAACCCTAACCCTAACCCTAACCCTAACCCTAACCCTAACCCTAACCCTAACCCTAACCCTAACCCTAACCCTAACCCTAACCCTAACCCTAACCCTAACCCTAACCCTAACCCTAACCCTAACCCTAACCCTAACCCTAACCCTAACCCTAACCCTAACCCTAACCCTAACCCTAACCCTAACCCTAACCCTAACCCTAACCCTAACCCTAACCCTAACCCTAACCCTAACCCTAACCCTAACCCTAACCCTAACCCTAACCCTAACCCTAACCCTAACCCTAACCCTAACCCTAACCCTAACCCTAACCCTAACCCTAACCCTAACCCTAACCCTAACCCTAACCCTAACCCTAACCCTAACCCTAACCCTAACCCTAACCCTAACCCTAACCCTAACCCTAACCCTAACCCTAACCCTAACCCTAACCCTAACCCTAACCCTAACCCTAACCCTAACCCTAACCCTAACCCTAACCCTAACCCTAACCCTAACCCTAACCCTAACCCTAACCCTAACCCTAACCCTAACCCTAACCCTAACCCTAACCCTAACCCTAACCCTAACCCTAACCCTAACCCTAACCCTAACCCTAACCCTAACCCTAACCCTAACCCTAACCCTAACCCTAACCCTAACCCTAACCCTAACCCTAACCCTAACCCTAACCCTAACCCTAACCCTAACCCTAACCCTAACCCTAACCCTAACCCTAACCCTAACCCTAACCCTAACCCTAACCCTAACCCTAACCCTAACCCTAACCCTAACCCTAACCCTAACCCTAACCCTAACCCTAACCCTAACCCTAACCCTAACCCTAACCCTAACCCTAACCCTAACCCTAACCCTAACCCTAACCCTAACCCTAACCCTAACCCTAACCCTAACCCTAACCCTAACCCTAACCCTAACCCTAACCCTAACCCTAACCCTAACCCTAACCCTAACCCTAACCCTAACCCTAACCCTAACCCTAACCCTAACCCTAACCCTAACCCTAACCCTAACCCTAACCCTAACCCTAACCCTAACCCTAACCCTAACCCTAACCCTAACCCTAACCCTAACCCTAACCCTAACCCTAACCCTAACCCTAACCCTAACCCTAACCCTAACCCTAACCCTAACCCTAACCCTAACCCTAACCCTAACCCTAACCCTAACCCTAACCCTAACCCTAACCCTAACCCTAACCCTAACCCTAACCCTAACCCTAACCCTAACCCTAACCCTAACCCTAACCCTAACCCTAACCCTAACCCTAACCCTAACCCTAACCCTAACCCTAACCCTAACCCTAACCCTAACCCTAACCCTAACCCTAACCCTAACCCTAACCCTAACCCTAACCCTAACCCTAACCCTAACCCTAACCCTAACCCTAACCCTAACCCTAACCCTAACCCTAACCCTAACCCTAACCCTAACCCTAACCCTAACCCTAACCCTAACCCTAACCCTAACCCTAACCCTAACCCTAACCCTAACCCTAACCCTAACCCTAACCCTAACCCTAACCCTAACCCTAACCCTAACCCTAACCCTAACCCTAACCCTAACCCTAACCCTAACCCTAACCCTAACCCTAACCCTAACCCTAACCCTAACCCTAACCCTAACCCTAACCCTAACCCTAACCCTAACCCTAACCCTAACCCTAACCCTAACCCTAACCCTAACCCTAACCCTAACCCTAACCCTAACCCTAACCCTAACCCTAACCCTAACCCTAACCCTAACCCTAACCCTAACCCTAACCCTAACCCTAACCCTAACCCTAACCCTAACCCTAACCCTAACCCTAACCCTAACCCTAACCCTAACCCTAACCCTAACCCTAACCCTAACCCTAACCCTAACCCTAACCCTAACCCTAACCCTAACCCTAACCCTAACCCTAACCCTAACCCTAACCCTAACCCTAACCCTAACCCTAACCCTAACCCTAACCCTAACCCTAACCCTAACCCTAACCCTAACCCTAACCCTAACCCTAACCCTAACCCTAACCCTAACCCTAACCCTAACCCTAACCCTAACCCTAACCCTAACCCTAACCCTAACCCTAACCCTAACCCTAACCCTAACCCTAACCCTAACCCTAACCCTAACCCTAACCCTAACCCTAACCCTAACCCTAACCCTAACCCTAACCCTAACCCTAACCCTAACCCTAACCCTAACCCTAACCCTAACCCTAACCCTAACCCTAACCCTAACCCTAACCCTAACCCTAACCCTAACCCTAACCCTAACCCTAACCCTAACCCTAACCCTAACCCTAACCCTAACCCTAACCCTAACCCTAACCCTAACCCTAACCCTAACCCTAACCCTAACCCTAACCCTAACCCTAACCCTAACCCTAACCCTAACCCTAACCCTAACCCTAACCCTAACCCTAACCCTAACCCTAACCCTAACCCTAACCCTAACCCTAACCCTAACCCTAACCCTAACCCTAACCCTAACCCTAACCCTAACCCTAACCCTAACCCTAACCCTAACCCTAACCCTAACCCTAACCCTAACCCTAACCCTAACCCTAACCCTAACCCTAACCCTAACCCTAACCCTAACCCTAACCCTAACCCTAACCCTAACCCTAACCCTAACCCTAACCCTAACCCTAACCCTAACCCTAACCCTAACCCTAACCCTAACCCTAACCCTAACCCTAACCCTAACCCTAACCCTAACCCTAACCCTAACCCTAACCCTAACCCTAACCCTAACCCTAACCCTAACCCTAACCCTAACCCTAACCCTAACCCTAACCCTAACCCTAACCCTAACCCTAACCCTAACCCTAACCCTAACCCTAACCCTAACCCTAACCCTAACCCTAACCCTAACCCTAACCCTAACCCTAACCCTAACCCTAACCCTAACCCTAACCCTAACCCTAACCCTAACCCTAACCCTAACCCTAACCCTAACCCTAACCCTAACCCTAACCCTAACCCTAACCCTAACCCTAACCCTAACCCTAACCCTAACCCTAACCCTAACCCTAACCCTAACCCTAACCCTAACCCTAACCCTAACCCTAACCCTAACCCTAACCCTAACCCTAACCCTAACCCTAACCCTAACCCTAACCCTAACCCTAACCCTAACCCTAACCCTAACCCTAACCCTAACCCTAACCCTAACCCTAACCCTAACCCTAACCCTAACCCTAACCCTAACCCTAACCCTAACCCTAACCCTAACCCTAACCCTAACCCTAACCCTAACCCTAACCCTAACCCTAACCCTAACCCTAACCCTAACCCTAACCCTAACCCTAACCCTAACCCTAACCCTAACCCTAACCCTAACCCTAACCCTAACCCTAACCCTAACCCTAACCCTAACCCTAACCCTAACCCTAACCCTAACCCTAACCCTAACCCTAACCCTAACCCTAACCCTAACCCTAACCCTAACCCTAACCCTAACCCTAACCCTAACCCTAACCCTAACCCTAACCCTAACCCTAACCCTAACCCTAACCCTAACCCTAACCCTAACCCTAACCCTAACCCTAACCCTAACCCTAACCCTAACCCTAACCCTAACCCTAACCCTAACCCTAACCCTAACCCTAACCCTAACCCTAACCCTAACCCTAACCCTAACCCTAACCCTAACCCTAACCCTAACCCTAACCCTAACCCTAACCCTAACCCTAACCCTAACCCTAACCCTAACCCTAACCCTAACCCTAACCCTAACCCTAACCCTAACCCTAACCCTAACCCTAACCCTAACCCTAACCCTAACCCTAACCCTAACCCTAACCCTAACCCTAACCCTAACCCTAACCCTAACCCTAACCCTAACCCTAACCCTAACCCTAACCCTAACCCTAACCCTAACCCTAACCCTAACCCTAACCCTAACCCTAACCCTAACCCTAACCCTAACTCTAACCCTAACCCTAACCCTAACCCTAACCCTAACCCTAACCCTCTAACCCTAACCCTAACCCTAACCCTAACCCTAACCCTAACCCTAACCCTAACCCTAACCCTAACCCTAACCCTAACCCTAACCCTAACCCTAACCCTAACCCTAACCCTAACCCCACCCCTAACCCTAACCCTAACCCTAACCCTAACCCTAACCCTAACCCTAACCCTAACCCTAACCCTAACCCTAACCCTAAAACCCTAAAACCCTAACCCTAACCTTAACCCTAACCCTAACCCTAACCCCCACCTTTATTTTAACTGTAAAAATAGTGCTTCTGTTGCTTTGCTCAGGTAAAGCCCTCTGGGCATTTTAAAGTAGCCTGACATGAATCTGCCTCGATTCAGGATTAATGCATCAGTTTTTTATCATTCATCACATGAATTCACATGTTTGACTTTGACAGCCCTAATAATGGCAAATCTAATCACAATAGACACAAAAATCTCAATGATACAGTTTTCCTTTGTGTTTCAATGACTGATACCATTCTCTGTATGAAACTGCTATACAAACACACCACCTGCTCCACTCCACCTCCCAGTAACATTGACCCGTCAGACTCTCTCTGCTCAGGACCTGCTCCCAGAAACCGAATCTGTCTGAATGATAAGGATAACTCTGGTATTGAGTCATATGTGTTGCTCTTCTGTTTCCATAAAACAGAGACAGACCGGTGTTAGCTGTGTTTGGGTCCAGAGTGATTTCTGTGTAATATTGTAAGAAGTCCTCTCTGGAGCTGGGTTCAGCTGGTGACAGTAAAACCTGGAGTGGACTCAGAGTGAGCTGGAGTTTGACCCTGAGCGCTGACACAGCTCTGATCACGTACTCAAAGTAGCTCCGGGGCCCTGTCTGAATCCTGGCTGGCTCTGTGCTCTGTGTGTCTGTGGACAGTGAAGCGTAGAGCTGTAGAAACTGGTTATGATCCGGAGTGAGGGACAGTGTGTCCAGCTCAGAGATGCTCCTCTTCAGCTCAGTCATGTCCTGCTGCAGTTGGTCCTGGAGCTCTTGGACTCGGCTCAGTTGGGTCTGCTCCTGGGAGAGGATCTGCTGCTCCACTTCAGAGCCTCTTTTCTCCAGGAGAAGGACCATCTCTCTGAAGCTGTTCCTGCTGCGCTGCACTGCTGTCTGGGCCGAGGGGCTGATGTCCTGAATCTCCTGTTTTAGTCTCTTCAGGTCTTTGTCCTGAAGGCTCTGGAGAAGCAGGGCCCTCTTGACCAGCAGCTCTGCCTTTGTGTTGGGAGCAGATGTTTCCCTGGAGATTGTGGGACGGCGCTCTGAGCCCAGTCTTCTTCTTCATCTTCATCTTTGGTGTTTCATGGCTGTTGGTATCCTTCAGCAGTTCTACTACACCTGCTAACATGATGTTTTGGATGAGGACAGGCCTGGGGTTGAAGCTCTGGCGACACTCAGGACAGCTGTAGCGCTGGTTCCAGTCCTCTTGGTCCCAGTGGTGTTGGACACAGTTCCTGCAGTAGCTGTGTCCACAGGGAATAGTCACCGGATCCTTCACTAGATCCAAACACACGGGACAGAAAAAGGATTCTTGGTCGAGTGCTTTCTGCGCCATCTCTCCTGGATCAGAGCGACTCAGAGTTTGACTTTGCAGCAGTGGGAGGAGCCAGGCCACACCCAGAGCTCTGTGTAAATCTGAGGAGGAAGCAGGAAGCACCGAGCAGCAACACTTTAAAGACACACACAGCTTTCCTCTGTCAACATGTTTGTCTCATCATTTCAGAGGACTGGGGCCTTTAGAAGTTGTTTTTGAAAGAAATATCCAAAGTGAAAACCAACAAATGTCACAAAAACTTATTTTCATCTGGTAACGGCCCAACAACGGTAACGGTGGTGTTGTGGAAATGTCTGTAAACGTTAGACGGAGAAATAAGAAACACCAAAAATAGAATACAAAACAAAGTTGTCTTGTTCCAAAGTGAATCTTTCTTTCAGCCGTGCACAGCCATAATACTGCCCCCTAACAGAGTTGTGTCTCCCTCCCTGATCTGAACAAAGACGAGTCCAGCTGATGAGACCCTGTGGGCGGGGCCTATGTAACTGAGATTCACAGTTTTTAAAAGAAAAACCACAAACGTTGAACCTTATTATTGGTGTGGGATTGACTCCACAAACGTTCAATGAAGTTAAGTTAAGTTAAGGTTAAGGTTAAGGTTAAGGTTAGGGTTAAGGTTAAGGTTAAGGTTAAGGTTAAGGTTAAGGTTAAGGTTAAGGTTAAGGTTAGGGTTAGGGTTAGGGTTAGGGTTAAGGTTAGGGTTAGGGTTAGGGTTAGGGTTAAGGTTAAGGTTAGGGTTAGGGTTATGGTTAAGGTTAAGGTTAAGGTTAAGGTTAGGGTTAGGGTTAGGGTTAGGGTTAGGGTTAAGGTTAGGGTTAGGGTTAGGGTTAGGGTTAGGGTTAAGGTTAAGGTTAGGGTTAAGGTTAAGGTTAAGGTTAAGGTTAGGGTTAGGGTTAGGGTTAAGGTTAGGGTTAAGGTTAGGGTTAGGGTTAGGGTTAGCCATGAGGCTATAAGGGAAATGCTGTGGCCCCTGAAACCGCGCCACGGCTCTCCAGCCATTTAAGGCTCTCCGGCCTTAAAATGACATGAAACTCTTCCACTTACTAACCCACTAACCCAAACCCTAACCCACCAGCAAAGAGAATGAGACAAAAACTTTAAAGAGTTTTTGTCTCATTCTCTAACCCTAACCCTAACCCTAACCCACTCTCTTTGCTCCGCCACTTTATGCACGAGAAAAAATACTTATGTAAATCAATCGGTATTAATCCGCTCATCACTAAAGCGTAACTTCAGAGACGCTGTAAAACGACAGTAGTCTGACAGGTTTGGGGCCAAAGACTAATGGAGTTTGTTTGTGCAGCGCACTCCAGTTCTCTGTGAGTGTGAAACACAGGGAGTTGAGCTTTGGGACAAGTGGGACTTTTAAATGTAACTAATCACAATTACAAGCTAGAATTATACCCAATTACAAGTGCAAGTACAGGTTTAATAATAAATCACATTAGTATTTTCTCTCATTAGTTTCTTTCCACCGCTGCTTTCAAATGGTGAATAATCCTCAAAACATCAAAATATTCAGGAAGTTGCTTCGGGCACAGCCATTATCTGTGGCCCTTTTTCTTTTGCTTCACATCAAGGAACCAGTCACCCATTCACACACACATTCACACACCAGTGTTCACTGACACTGGGGGCCAGTCGGGTTTAGTGTCTTGCCCAGGGACACAACGACAGCATTCCCCTGAGACAGCTGCGATTGCACCGCCAACCTGCGGGCCAGTGGATCTGAGCACTCTACCAGGAGAGAGCAGGATAAGGGAGTCCCACATTGTAGCTTTAAAACTCAAACTGTGTGTTTCCTTGTGTTGTATTCACCTTCTATTTGTCTGTTGTTTTGTTTAGTGCAGTTGTAGCTTTGATCAGATTTACTTTATTAAAAGAGGAACTCTGTATAAACTTTTGTTTCTTGCAAAACAACATGCGGGGGACACGTGCGCTGCCATGTTTGTTGTGATTACGCTGCTGGGCGTGTTTCCCTCCCAGAATGCAAAGCGCAAACGTAAAGTGCGCTGGTCAAATTTAATATGAAATTGACACCATGATGGTGAACGACATGAGCGGTGAAAAAACCAGTGGCGCCGTCAATCGAGCGGCCGAGGCGCTCACCGGACGGACTGTTCCAACAAGAAAGGGACATTTCCATTGGACGTGCGAGCGGCGTGTGATTCCAACCACACGTTTATGGATGCGGCTGTCGAGTGGCCGGGGAGTGTACACGACTCCTCCGTGTTTTTAAACTCTAAAGTCAACGCGTATTTGAATGTCAGGACCGTTCCATCCAGGGAGACGCTCTGGACGGAGAGGACGCAGTGCCGGTTTATCTTGTAGGGGGCGCTACATACCCTCTCCTTCCTTATCTAATGGAACTCATTTTAAGGTGGTATTTGGCGTGCTCGTGATGGCGTGCGCCATAGGGAGACTCAAAGCCAGAGTGGGCGGGCTCAGGAGACCTTTGGACATCAGCCTGGGGGACCTGCCTCACGTGATCTTTGTGTGATTTGTTTTGCAGAATGTTTATGAGATAAACGGGGAAGATGTGGATGAGAACGAGGTGCAAAAGGCGACGTGACAGAGACACGCAGCCATGGAGACAAGCGGGTGGTGTCATATGTTATTAAAGCAAATCAAACCGTTGTAATTCACATTTATTACATTAATACACCATTCAAACTACTGTCGAAGTTTAGTCTATACAGACTGCGAGAGGCGAAGATCGTTCTCAAGTTCTTTATTTGATGAAAACAGGGAAAAACAGGCAAAACAGCAGCATGTTGTTCGTTTTGCAGCTGAGATTCGACTCTTCACAAGATTTAGCTGTGTTTTATATCGCTGTTGCTTGGGTCTGATAAACATGGCCTGACCTTCGCTATGATGTCCGCTTTAAGATTGTTTAGACGAGTCCACAGATGATCAGAAAATACACAGAATAGTTAAAATACACAGAATAGTTCATTGTGACCCATATGCAGCAAGATCATCTTGACTCATGATAAATAGGACACAGACGTAACAGTAATTTGATCAATATCCACGCTACAAACATTTGAATAAATGAGACACACGCCATGGTATTTTGTATTTTCTAAGAATGTATTGAAGATGTAGTTATAGTATTACATGAAGTTTTACTGTTGATGGAGCGTTGAAACGCCACGTCCCAAAACTGCACGCGACCGACTTTAAGCGTGTATCACATTTGTGGGTAAAAGGACTTCTCTAGCATTTCCTTATTCTTCTCAAATTCTTTCTCGCCCTCACGCAGGAAATTGTGGACTTTCTGCCACGTTTCGATCTCCACGCGCCACAGAGCGGTTCTGGCCCTGATCCACCGCGAATGCTCGGTCTCGGTGCCCTGAGCCAAAGCCTGAGCGTCTTTGTAAAGAAAGTACCCGTCTGCGCCGACAAAAACTGAATTAAGAACAAAAGCGCCATTTTTGACCACCTTAGCCACACGCAGACCTCTTATCTTTACTGGACTTATTGCACGTTCTCCTTCTGTTACATGACGTAGAGCTTCAGCAGACAATCTCTTTCTTATCACTTTTTCACAAGTAACACTTACGGGGTCGGCCAGGTCAGCTCCAAATACAGCGCCTGCAAACGTAGCTAGGATTACCTCGTTCAGAACATCTTCTTTCAGTCCTTCAAAGTGCTGCTGGATTACATCATTCAAAAAGCCCTGCAGCTCGTTCATGATCGTCACGCACCGTTTGAAAGCCTTTTTTGCTCGGTCACTCTGTGTGTTGTTGACCCCATGCTCCACGCTTGTGGTCACAATGCCCTGGACTCCACTCACTAATCCCACTACCATTACAGCGACTTCACATCCAAACGCCAACGGTGGGAAGGGTATTGAAGCCAAACCAATCATGATTAAAATCCCTGTCACGGCCCCTGTTGCGCTGCTGACCACACCTGAAATCCTTGCTCTTTTGTGCATACTGTCCAGCTTCAGAGCACAAGCCTCCAGTTCACTCAGTTTCATCTCCATCTGAGGCTTCAGCTCACAGAACTTCTCCCTGAAGTCCTGAGACCGGCCCTGGAACAGGAGCACCATGATGAAGGCCTGGTCTGCCCTGAGGGCGCTGAGGGTGTGGATTTGGGAGGGCATCTTCTTAATGTCCTGCTCGGAAACATCTCTTAGATCGATCTTTGGTTGGACCTGGTTGAAGTTGTTGAGCGCGTTGCTTTTCCATCCATAAAAAAATATCCTTATTGTCAAAATGTAACACTGGAGCAGGTTCTTGAAAACATCTTTGTTGAGAGCGTTGGGGTGGAAGAACTTCTGGTTGTCCTGTTTTAATAAAAGCAGGAGAAGAGCCGGGATATGTGCAGTGAGGATGAGTAACCGCACAGTCTGGTTCTCCAGGTCCATCTCTGGGTTAAGATTCTTCTGGAACACACAAACAGAGGTGACTGTGAGCCTCTCCAGGGCCTCCAGGGGGCGCTGCAGGTCCTTCAGCCCACTCAGAGTCTTCCCCAGAACTGCACCCAGCTCTTTCTCTGATTCTTCAGTCTCGGTGAGCTCGGTGAGAGCCCGAACCTCCGCCTTTCTGTCCTGAATCCGCTGGTCACAGCGGTTACTGAACACCTGAATGGTGCTTATGTCGTCGTACGTGTCAGAGACGTACTGCTTCAGGGCCCGCTTCAGGTTCTCTCTCTCAGAAGTCATGATTTTTTTAGTCCTGGTCTTAGATCCTGGTCTAAGATCCTGGTCCGATCCTGGTCTGGATCCTGCTCTTGCTGTGTTATTCTCCTCTTCAGAGAGAGAGAGAGAGAGAGAGAGAGAGAGAGAGAGAGAGAGAGAGAGAGAGAGAGACAGAGAGAGAGAGAGAGAGAGAGAGAGAGAGAGAGAGAGAGAGAGAGAGACTGCAGCGATAGTGAAAGTGAAAGTAATGATTCATGACTGGCCTCGGCTGAACTGCAGCGAGTTAACCCTTGTGCTTCCCTCAAAGACCCTCAAAGACCCTCAAAGACCCTCAAAGATGGCACGGGGGGTTTTCAAGTCCAGGCTTTTACAGGCCCGGTTTTAGTCTTTATTTGACATCTAGAATTTGATGTCCTAATTTCAGAAGGTCGTCAGGCGTCTGTGTGACTCTGGGAGAAAAGTCCAAACAGAAACGTTAACTCTGAACAGGACACGCTCTGTTTTCTGAGAGGATAAAACGCTCTTTAATTAAGCCCTTTAATTTAAACTGGTAAAAAAAAGAAAGGTTAATAATGACACATAAATAAATACTTTAGTTCTGTGTGACTGGGTCATTTTTAACTTTGTGCCAAAAATCATCAGAATAAAAGCAGAATAAAGCGGCTCAAACATGTGTGAATCACAAATATAACTCCAGGCGTGTAAATGAAAAGGGAAAACAATGATGAGCTGGTTAAAAGCTCTTAAAAGTGCATTTGAGCTCAGACTTAGGCCTGTATGTCGCTCCATTCACTACAAACATTTCATCATCACCTTCAAGACTTTGCTCAACATCAAAAGAGTCGATTGCTCCAAAGATTTGATCAACTCAGACTCGTCTTCTTTCTGCTTTACCTGAATGTTCCACAATATAATAAAGCATTAAACATATCTATTCTTATTCCACTGCTGCTGTTAATGACACTGCAATTCACTTTCTAATCTCACTATTTGTGACGTATTTGAGGTTTTGAGACAGAAAACATGAAAACAGATGATTGATGACTTTATTGTTGATTTGAGTAAAGATGATGCTGTTGCCTTCACCATCGTAGAACCAGAGTTACTCCTTCTGTGGCTCTGAGACACTTTTACAATTAGGATTCAAAGTCAACACAAAACACAGTGAAAATCGACAGAGAAACAAACAATAGATAATAGACAAATAGTTTGATTGGTGCAGTTTTAGATGAAATAAGAACATGACTTTTTACATTCGGACAAGGGTTAGACGTTTAAACGTGTTTAGCAAAAATAACCACAATATTGTAAGTGAAACTTCATTTCATGTAAATACTATAATTTCTACCTCAATTTTGATACATTGATCATGAACATATTTGTGAAATATTCTAGAGCATTTTGTTTTTTTCAGTTTTGTTCAAATTAGTGTCTAGTTTTGATTATGATATTAGTTATTTAGTATTTATTTCATTTTAAACTAAACTTTTATTAATTGAAAATAAAAGGCACAAATTAGATCCTGAACTGTGGAGAACAAAAGCTGTTTTATTTGAGTTTAACCCTTCGGGGTCCAGAGCTTTTTTGGCCGTTTTTGGATACCTTCAATTTTGCCCTAATACACTACATTAAGAAATGTTTACCAGACCAATGTTGGGTATCTTTTTTTCAGCACAACCTCACCTATATATATATATATATATATATATATATATATATATATATATATATATATATATATATATATACATACATACATACATATATATATACATACATATATATATATATATGATCAGTTAGTTCGTTTTTCACTTTGACATACTATTTCAACATACTGGACCTAAACACACACAGACAACACAAAGTCCGTCGAGAAAAATTATGTTTTTTTCATTGTAAAACCTTCAATCATGCTTAACCAAGCATTTAAAAAGGGTCAAACTGAACAACAAGGTGCAAATATGGACATATAACATTATTCTTGTGATATATACAAGCAATTAACAACTATTTACAGTTAAAAAGTAGGTAAATCCACAGGCGTTTTTCTATTTGTGCTACTTCTCAAAACAGTTTCTGTCCAAAATGACATAGAAAGCAAAACAGTTTCTGTCCAAAATGACATAGAAAGCCACATCACAGGCCTTGTACTTCCATGTGAGTGATGTTCAGAAGGAACTCTAAACCAGGTCTAAACCAGGTCTAAACCAGGTCTAAACCAGGTCTAAACCAGGTCTAAACCAGGTCTAAACCAGGTCTAAACCAGGTCTAAACCAGGTCCAAACCAGGTCCAAACCAGGTCTAAACCAGGACTAAACCAGGTCTAAACCAGGTCCAAACCAGGTCCAAACCAGGTCTAAACCAGGTCCAAACCAGGTCCAAACCAGGTCTAAACCAGGTCTAAACCAGGTCTAAACCAGGTCTAAACCAGGACTAAACCAGGTCCAAACAAGGTCCAACCCAGGTCTAAACCAGGTCTAAACCAGGTGTAAACCAGGTCCAAACCAGGTCTAAACCAGGTCTAAACCAGGTCCAAACCAGGTCCAAACCAGGTCTAAACCAGGTCCAAACCAGGTCCAAACCAGGTCTAAACCAGGTCTAAACCAGGTCTAAACCAGGTCTAAACCAGGACTAAACCAGGTCTTAACAAGGTCCAACCCAGGTCTAAACCAGGTCTAAACCAGGTGTAAACCAGGTCCAAACCAGGTCTAAACCAGGTCTAAACCAGGTCCAAACCAGGTCCAAACCAGGTCTAAACCAGGACTAAACCAGGACTAAACCAGGTCTAAACCAGGTCTAAACCAGGTCTGAATCAGGTCTAAACCAGGTCTAAACCAGGTCCAAACCAGGTCCAAACCAGGTCCAAACCAGGTCTAAACCAGGTCCAAACCAGGTCCAAACCAGGTCCAAACCAGGTCTAAACCAGGTCCAAACCAGGTCTAAACCAGGTCTAAACCAGGACTAAACCAGGTCTAAACCAGGTCCAAACCAGGTCTAAACCAGGACTAAACCAGGTCTAAACCAGGTCTAAACCAGGTCTAAACCAAGGCTAAACCAGGTCTAAACCAGGTCTAAACCAGGTCTGAATCAGGTCTAAACCAGGTCTAAACCAGGTCCAAACCAGGTCTAAACCAGGACTAAACCAGGTCAAAACCAGGTCTAAACCAGGTCTAAACCAGGACTAAACCAGATCCAAACCAGGACTAAACCAGGTCTAAACCAGGTCCAAACCAGGTCCAAACCAGGTCTAAACCAGGTCTAAACCAGGTCTAAACCAGGTCCAAACCAGGTCTAAACCAGGTGTAAACCAGGTCCAAACCAGGTCCAAACCAGGTCTAAACCAGGTCTAAACCAGGTCCAAACCAGGTCCAAACCAGGTCTAAACCAGGACTAAACCAGGACTAAACCAGGTCTAAACCAGGTCTAAACCAGGTCTGAATCAGGTCTAAACCAGGTCTAAACCAGGTCCAAACCAGGTCCAAACCAGGTCCAAACCAGGTCTAAACCAGGTCCAAACCAGGACTAAACCAGGTCTAAACCAGGTCCAAACCAGGTCTAAACCAGGTCCAAACCAGGTCCAAACCAGGACTAAACCAGGTCTAAACCAGGTCTAAACCAGGACTAAACCAGGTCTAAACCAGGTCTAAACCAGGTCTGAATCAGGTCTAAACCAGGTCTAAACCAGGTCCAAACCAGGTCTAAACCAGGACTAAACCAGGTCTAAACCAGGTCTAAACCAGGACTAAAC
This sequence comes from Eucyclogobius newberryi, assembly GCF_026437365.1. Lineage (NCBI taxonomy): Eukaryota > Metazoa > Chordata > Actinopteri > Gobiiformes > Gobiidae > Eucyclogobius > Eucyclogobius newberryi. The sequence goes on from NW_027316121.1 coordinate 15,199, forward strand.
CAGGTCTAAACCAGGTCTAAACCAGGTCTGAATCAGGTCTAAACCAGGTCCAAACCAGGTTTAAACCAGGTCTAAACCAGGTCTAAACCAGGTCTAAACCAGGTCCAAACCAGGTCCAAACCAGGTCCAAACCAGGTTTAAACCAGGTCTAAACCAGGTCTAAACCAGATCCAAACCAGGTCTAAACCAGGTCTAAACCAGGACTAAACCAGGTCTAAACCAGGTCCAAACCAGGTCTAAACCAGGACTAAACCAGGTCTAAACCAGGTCTAAACCAGGTCTAAACCAGGGCTAAACCAGGTCTAAACCAGGACTAAACCAGGTCTAAACCAGGTCCAAACCAGGTCCAAACCAGGTCTAAACCAGGTCTAAACCAGGTCTAAACCAGGTCCAAACCAGGTCTAAACCAGGTGTAAACCAGGTCCAAACCAGGTCCAAACCAGGTCCAAACCAGGTCTAAACCAGGTCCAAACCAGGACTAAACCAGGTCTAAACCAGGTCCAAACCAGGTCTAAACCAGGTCCAAACCAGGTCCAAACCAGGACTAAACCAGGTCTAAACCAGGTCTAAACCAGGACTAAACCAGGTCTAAACCAGGTCTAAACCAGGTCTGAATCAGGTCTAAACCAGGTCTAAACCAGGTCCAAACCAGGTCTAAACCAGGACTAAACCAGGTCTAAACCAGGTCTAAACTAGGTCTAAACCAGGACTAAACCAGGTCTAAACCAGGTCTAAACCAGGTCTAAACTAGGTCCAAACTATGTCTAAACCAGGTCTAAACTAGGACTAAACCAGGTCTAAACGAGGACTAAACCAGGTCTTAAGTTGATCTCTGTCTCAGACCAGTTTTACAAAAATAAACTTTTACAAAATCCCTCTTGTTTTGTTGAGTAACTGTTGCCTTTCCCATGATGCTCCTGCCTGTGGCTCTCCGCTCTGATTGGCTAAAGCTGTGTGGGTACTGTGCTGTGATTGGCCAGGGAAGGCACTTGGGATGCAATGATTGGCCGGTCCCGGGGTCTGGGACTCTCGGGGCCAGTATAAGACCCTGGGGGGGTTTTGGTCCGGTCCTGAGCCGAGCTGTGGAGGGGCAGATCCACCTGTGAGACCCGGACTCTCCTCAGCAAAAGCCCGAGCCCCGAGCGCCTTCGAGGTCTGACGGCACACAGTGAGTAATAAGAATTCTACTGCAAATACTACTGCTGTAACTCATGTTGGACAAGTGAGCTCAACTGCCAAGCATGTATGGCAAACCCACTATGAATAAACCACTTTACTTCATATAATAATGCTTCAATTACTCTTATATTATACCATAAATACTTATTTTATGGCTATGTTGTTCAGCAGCAAGTGAAAATGTGAAGTGAAACATGTGTGAGTTCATATCTGTGACTATAAATAAACCACTTCTACTTCATATATGTTATTATACTTCAAAGTAACTAGTATGTTTTCTGAATACTGCTACTTTTATCAATTTAACATTTGATGATTCTTTTCAATATGTGAGGCACTTGATGGGTTAAGATCTGTGACTATAAATAAACCACTTTACTTGTACTTCTACTGCACTTACTCCATAGGGTTAGGGTTATCAGTTTACTCGTGTGTTTTGTCAATACTGCTACTTTGATAATGCCTGATTTGTGACACAATTGAATGGTTGTTATTCAAGTGATGATGTGTTTTATTTCCAACCTCATCAGTCGCTTTGGGGAGGACAGGTTCTTTGCTTGTACTGAATGTACTCTGTAATACTTCAGAGTACTTTTACAGGCCTGTGTCTGTGTTGCGTTCAGGGGCCACACTTTGGGCCAGAGCGCGGTGCGTTCAGGGGCCACACTTTGGGCCAGAGCGCGGTGCGTTCTTTGTCAGCTGTTTGCTCTTTTCAATGTGTTCAAAGTCCTGAGATAGTGGAGGTTCTCACTGTTTTACTGTAGCTCTTGGACAAATGGTGTTTTTATTGCAGTGCTTTCATGGAGTTTTTCAGGGCGTTGTTTAGTCCTCTTTTAGACCCATTTCAGACCCGGTTCAGACCCAGATCTGGCCCTGTTTGCAGGCTCTTTGGCCTCACGTTGGGCCCGTGTCACTCGGTGTTGTGTTCAGGGCCAGGAATAACTCGGCTCGAAATCTGTCATGGCTTTTTAAGGAGAGGACCGAGACGCAGAGGGTCCTGTCACTCAAGTCCCACACCCCTCCCCTTCCCCGGCCCCAGGACCCACATCAGACCAGGGGCTTGCCTGGACCTCTCAGGGACTATTCCTGGGACTGCCTTTTCTGTCACAGCTTTGATAACTGGCCTCAAACTGGAACTAACCCAAACTTCATTTATTGTTAATTTATTTGTATGTTTTTGAACAAAAGCCAGTTTTATTTATTTGAATTAGGACATAAATATGGCGGCGTTTGGACAAAAGCTTTGGTTCATCCGCTGTTTGGTAATAACATGACGTTCATAACACATAACTTGGCATTAAAATATATGAAACATTACGCCTAAAGACAACAGACCCAACATGACACACATCTGGGACATTACGGAGACAACACAAATATCAGAAGTTTAAAAGAGCCCAAGAATATAATTACATAGAGTATGAGTCAATTCTGATCATCTATTGACAGCTAAAGCTGTTTATCTAATGTTAAGGGAGAATAAATAATACAGAGGGAAAAGACAAAGCTGATTTAGTTTAGTCCTGGTGTGGACATGGTTTTGTCTCGTTCTAGTCCAAGTTGAGTCCGGATCTAATCCTAATTTAGTTTTGGTCTTTATTCCTTTGGTTTGATGTGTTTAAAGTGTGATGGATGAGTTTAAGAGGACATGGTTTTTAAAACTGGGCCCGACACATTAGTGATATTGTATTATTTTGCAATTTCAGGTTAGAAGGATTATATTGACGAGCCTCGAGTCTCCAAGATGTGATTCAAACATGAGCTGATAAAAATACTCATAGATGTGTTTGATGAACCTTTTAGCTCAACATACCAGAACTTTCTCTTTAAAGGTTCATTACAGAGAATGTTTGGTGTCATTCCGATGTTCCACCTTTTCCCTCTGAACAGAACTTTATTAACTTAGTGAAGTCTCCAAACACATAAAGACATTAATGTATATTATATTTGTCCTAGTCCCTGACCCAGAGGTGATAACAAGAGTAGGGTTAGGTGCTCATCTCCTTCGTTCATCTTCTGTTGCATTTATTCAATGTGCTTGTCCCCATGGAGCCAGGTTTAAAGCCATATTGTGAAACATTCCAGGTAAAGCAACATGTGGCGGCTCCCCCATCAGAAAGGTTACATGAATGTAAAGATTGCTTTTATTGTAGACTAAAGCCGTAGCGTTGACCCACGTAAACTCAACCCTTCAAAACACAGATGTGTCAAGTTTTCTCTTCATGTAGTCTTAAACACAAGTAAGTGACATCCAGCGGCGGCTCACTGTCACTGCCCTGACCCTGACCCTGACCCTGACCCTGACCCTGTACCTGAACCTGAACCTGACCCTGACCCTGACCCTGACCCTGACCCTGAACCTGAACCTGACCCTGACCCTGACCCTGACCCTGACCCTGAACCTGAACCTGAACCTGAACCTGACCCTGACCCTGACCCTGACCCTAACCCACTGCCTCTTTACCGAGCAGGAAGTGGTGACGCTAACACAGAGCCATTTAGATTTTTCATTTGTCAAAAACTCTGGTTTATTTAGTCTGTGATATTTGAGACGTAATGAGGAGTGAAGCTGTTTTATTAGAGTCAAAGTCGCTGATGTTTGTTGTAAGTTGAGTTGAAATCATCAGACTGAAACAGACTTTAAAAACCCAGGAGCACAAGCTGATGATGTCACCTGGTGGAACATAGTGTTGAGAGCTCAGCAGGAACATGTGCAAAATGAAACAAACACAAGCTCGTTACGTTACGTTACGAACAGATTAAAGGAGAGTTCAGTATTTCATTGTTCGTAACATTTAGAGATTGATGTTTGGAGAGAGGGATTGTGGGATTGTGTCATGACAGTGATCAGAGCGGTTTTAGGTGCTTTGTTCACACAGTTTTGTATCGCAAAAGCTGCAAATCAAAAACACTTTTTTTCTGACGAATGCATCGCATTTGAGAGAAATTGTGTGGCATTTTGTGACGCAATACAACTTATTCTGAAGCCTAAAGTTTATCAAAATATCATAATCATTTAGCTTTGTTTTCAAATATTTTGGTGCACTTAATCTTTTCTAACTCAGGATGGATTTGTAAAAGAGCTGAGTCAGTGTTTGGAACGGAAAAGATTATTCAACTCATTTCATTAAAGGCTGATCTAATGTCATTGTGACAAGTCGACTAGAACAATCCAGTGAGAAGTCCAAGGTCAAACAGGCATCTGTAGATGTTTACGTCAGTTTATCCATTTTTTCCATTTTATAAATGTCCAAAGTTATTTCAATCCAGTCCTTGACCATCGGCTTTGCTTAGACTGATTGACATATGTCGTCATAAATATTTCTCACTTTAAATTTGTCCATTTCCAAGTTTGATGTAAAATAAATGTTTTGTTATTGTAGAAATCTGGAGTCATTTGTGTCATCTTTGTTTTTGTCTCTGTCATCACTTTTTCCATTCCCAGAAGAACAGGCCTAAAACAGCCAAAGTTTTGATTTCAGGAGTTGAAACTTTGCACTTGGTCTTGAAATGAAGTCGGGGGAATAAATGTTATAATAGTCAAAGTGTCTGCCAGTCTTCGAATGTGGCAGGAGCACGTGTGGCAGGAGCACGTGTGGCAGGAGCATGTGTGGCAGGAGCAC
>NW_027316121.1:30000-51894 GCF_026437365.1 Eucyclogobius newberryi
TTAGTCAATTCAAACTGTGGGTTAGTCAGTTCAAAGTGTGGGTTAGTCAGTTCAAAGTGTGGGTTAGTCAGTTCAAAGTGTGGGTTAGTCAATTCAAAGTGTGGGTTAGTCAGTTCAAAGTGTGGGTTAGTCTGTTCAAAGTGTGGGTTAGTGTGGGTTAGTCAGTTCAAAGTGTGGGTTAGTCTGTTCAAAGTGTGGGTTAGTCAGTTCAAAGTGTGGGTTAGTCAATTCAAAGTGTGGGTTAGTCAGTTCAAAGTGTGGGTTAGTCTGTTCAAAGTGTGGGTTAGTGTGGGTTAGTCAGTTCAAAGTGTGGGTTAGTCAGTTCAAAGTGTGGGTTAGTCTGTTCAAAGTGTGGGTTAGTCAGTTCAAAGTGTGGCTTAGGAAAGAGCCTCTGGAGGGCAGTAGAGTGTGTCCTGTGTAGTGTGTTGTGGATCTGGAGTGTTAGAACTAGAGGATACTGCTGTGTAACTTAAGCAGTAGATGTGATGAAACATGAAGTCCTTTTTACATACAGATAACAGTCTTTGATTGTATCTTTTTGAATTTCCTGCGTATCCGTGTGTTTTGTTTATTGTCAAATGTGAGTTATTTGATATTTGAGGAGAGCACATTGCCTGGGCCAATAAAGATCATGAGGTTTCTTAACCATAATGTGAAGGAGCACGTCACGGAGGCTACAAAGGTTAAAGGAGACCTTCAGTACAAAGGCAAGTAGGTGTTTCTCGTACAAGACATCATATGCCACAAGCAAAGTTTCACCACGTCTGTGAGGACTTCAAGAGGACACAAATAAGAGATGGCTTTTAATTTCCAGCACTTCTTCTGGTGAATTTTCAAGGTAAAAAAAACACCAGCAGAGGCAAAAGTGCTCTTCAGAAAAAATCAATTCAATTAATTTTAACAATGTAACAATGTTCATAGAGGAATGTCCCAGCATCGCGTGTCCTTAGAGAAATGTCCCAGGATCCATTTGGGTCCTCAGATCATCGATGTGTCTGTTCCACTCCCCCCGGGGAAGTGTGAGAAGAAGAAGAAAAGACAATGAACAGACACAAGTGAAATTAAATATTAAATATAGTTTGATAGAATAAGTAGTGTTTATCAGAGGACAGAGCTCATACTTCCCCCAGCACAGTTGCTGCTAGGGCAGCGGAGCTGAAACTGTAGCTTTATAGTTCTGTTCATAACTGGCCTGAACAGAAGTCATTTCAAAGAGGAACGTTTTAAGCCTGGACTTAAATGAAGAGACTGTGTCGGCCTCTTTAACATGGACAGGAGCTGATTCCATAACACAGACAAAACACAGAGAACTGAACAGCAACAAGTAATTTTCACATAATATATTTATGTTGTTTTGAAGAGACAGATGTTTTTTATGTGACATATTTGTTTCTGGCCTCTGATTTTATTGCATCTTCCATCCCTCCATCCATCCATCCATCTTCTTCCGCTTTTTTCGGGGCCGGGTCGCAGGGGCAGCAGTCTAAGCAGGGACTCCCAGACTTACCCCTCCCCAGACACTTCCTCCAGATCCTCCGGGGGGATCCCGAGGCGTTCCCAGGCCAACTGAGAGACATTGTCCCTCCAGTGTGTCCTGGGTCTTCCACGGGGCCTCTTCCCGGTGGAACATGCCAGAAACATCTCCCCAGGGAGGCGCCCAGGAGGCTTCGGAACAGATGCCTGAGACACCTCAGCTGGAGGAGCAGCGGCTCTACTCCTAGCTCCTCCTGTGTGACTGGGATCCTCACTCTATCTCAAAGGGAGCGCCCAGCTACCCGGCAGAGGAAACTCATTTTGGCCGCTTTTATCCGCGATCTTGTCCTTTGAGTCATTAAAGCTAATGACCATAGGTGAGGGCAGAACGTAGATGTAAATCGAGATCTTTGTCTTAGGACTCAGCTCCTTCTTCACCACAACAGTCGAGGCAGCGACTGCATCACTGCAGCTGCTGCACCGATCCAACTGTCAATCTCACGCTCCATCCTTCACTCACTCTGAACAAGACCCCGAGATACTTGAACTCCTCCACTTGAGGCAAGGACCCCCCACCCACCTGGAGAGAGCAAGGACTCCCCACCCACCTGGAGAGGGCGAGGACCCCCCCACTCACCTGGAGAGGGCAAGGACCCCCCACCCACCTGGAGAGGGCAAGGACCCCCCACCCACCTGGAGAGGGCAAGGATTCCCCACCCACCTGGAGAGGACAAGGACTCCTCACCCACCTGGAGAGGGCAAGGACCCCCCACCCACCTGGAGAGAACAAGGACCCCCCACCCACCTGGAGAGGGCAAGGATTCCTCACCCACCTGGAGAGGGCAAGGCCTCCTCACCCACCTGGAGAGGGCAAGGACTCCCCACCCACCTGGAGAGGACAAGGACCCCCCACCCATCTGGAGAGGGCAAGGACTCCCCACCCACCTGGAGAGAGCAAGGACCCCCACCCACCTGGAGAGGGCAAGGACTCCTCACCCACCTGGAGAGGGCAAGGACCCCCACCCATCTGGCGAGGGCAAGGACTCCTCACCCACCTGGAGAGGGCAAGGACCCCCCACCCACCTGGAGAGGACAAGGACCCCCCACCCACCTGGAGAGGGCAAGGACTCTTCACCCACCTGAAGAGAGCAAGGACTCCCCACCCACCTGGAGAGGTTAAGGACCCCCCACCCACCTGGAGAGGGCAAGGACTCCTCACACACCTGGAGAGGGCAAGGACCCCCCACCCACCTGGAGAGGACAAGGACCCCCCACCCACCTGGAGAGCGCAAGGATTCTCCACCCACCTGGAGAGGGCAAGGACCCCCACCCACCTGGAGAGGACAAGGACCCCCCACCCACCTGGAGAGGGCAAGGACCCCCCGCCCACCTGGAAATGGCAAGGACTCCTCACCCACCTGGAGAGGACAAGGACTCCCCACCCACCTGGAGAGAACAAGGACCCCCCACCCACCTGGCGAGGGCAAGGATTCCCCACCCACCTGGAGAGGTTAAGGACCCCCCACTCACCTGGAGAGGTCAAGGAACCCCCACCCACCTGGAGAGGGCAAAGACCCCCCCACCCACCTGGAGAGTGCAAGGATTCCCCACCCACCTGGAGAGGACAAGGACCCCCCACCCACCTGGAGAGGGCAAGGACCCCCCACCCACCTGGAGAGGGCAAGGACCCCCCACCCACCTGGAGAGGGCAAGGACCCCCCACCCACCTGGAGAGGACAAGGATTCCCCACCCACCTGGAGAGGGCAAGGACCCCCCACCCACCTGGAGAGGGCAAGGACTCCTCACCCACCCGGAGAGGGCAAGGACCCCCCACCCACCTGGAGAGGACAAGGACCCCCCACCCACCTGGAGAGGACAAGGACCCCCCACCCACCTGGAAAGGACAAGGACTCCTCACCCACCTGGAGAGGACAAGGACTCCTCACCCACCTGGAGAGAGCAAGGACTCCCCACCCACCTGGAGAGGTCAAGGACCCCCAGCTACCTGTAGAGGGCAAGGACTCCTCACCCACCTGGAGAGGTTAAGGACCCCCCACCCACCTGGAGAGGTCAAGGACCCCCACATACCTGGAGAGGGCAAGGACCCCCCACCCACCTGGAGAAGACAAGGACCCCCCACCCACCTGCAGAGGGCAAGGATTCCCCACCCACCTGGAGAGTACAAGGACCCCCCACCCACCTGGAAGGGCAAGGATTCCCCACCCACCTGGAGAGGTCAAGGACCCCCACATACCTGGAGAGGGCAAGGACTCCTCACGCACCTGGAGAGGGCAAGGACCCCCCACCCACCTGGAGAAGACAAGGACCCCCCACCCACCTGCAGAGGGCAAGGATTCCCCACCCACCTGGAGAGTACAAGGACCCCCCACCCACCTGGAGAGGGCAAGGATTCCCCACCCACCTGGAGAGGTTAAGGACCCCCCACTCACCTGGAGAGGGCAAGGACCCCCCACCCACCTGGAGAGGGCAAGGAATCCCCACCCACCTGGAAAGGACAAGGATTCCCCACCTACCTGGAGAGGGCAAGAACTCCCCACCCACCTGGAGAGAACAAGGACCCCCCCACCCAACTGGAGAGGGCAAGGATTCCCCACCCAACTGGAGAGGGCAAGAACTCCCCAACCCACCTGGAGAGAACAAGAACTCCCCAACCCACCTGGAGAGAACAAGGACCCCCCACCCACCTGGAGAGGGCAAGGATTCCCCACCCACCTGGACAGGTTAAGGACCCCCGGAGAGGTTAAGGACCCCCCGCTCACCTGGAGAGGGCAAGGATCCCCACCCACCTGGAGAGTGCAAAGATTCCCCACCCACCTCGAGAGGACAAGGACTCCTCACCCACCTGGAGAGGGCAAGGACTCCTCACCCACCTGGAGAGGGCAAGGACTCCCCACCCACCTGGAGAGGGCAAGGACCCGCCACCCACCAGGAGAGGGCAAGGACTCCTCACCCACCTGGAGAGGGCAAGGACTCCTCACCCACCTGGAGAGAGCAAGGACCCCCCACCCACCTGGAGAGGGCAAGGACCCCCCACCACCTGGAGAGGGCAAGGACTCCTCACCCACCTGAAGAGAACAAGGACCCCCCACCCACCTGGAGAGGGCAAGGACCCCCCACCCACCTGGAGAGGGCAAGACACCTTTTTCTGGTTGAGAACCATACCCTCGGATTTGTAGCTGATTTTCATCCCAGACGCTTCCCTCTCTTCCCAGTGCAGCTGCAGGTCCGGGTTTGATGGAGCCATCAGGACAACATCGTCTACAAACAGAAGAGATGAGATCCTTTGGTCCCCAAACCGGACACCCTCCGATCCTTGACTGCGACCCCTGACCTGTCCCCAACACGAAGGCGTAGGGATGCACGACCCTCTCATTCACTGGGGTGAACTCCAACACGTGGTGGCTGAGCTGTGGGGCTATTAGCAAGCCCACACCAGCCCGCCGCCGGGCAACACCAGAGAAGGAGAGCTTTTGCCACTTTGACCTTGGGGATTCCAGTCCATAATCTGCACAGATGTTCCTGAACACTATGCCAACCACTTGGTTAATGCGCTCAGCAGAAGAAAGCCTTTGTGGTTGATGTGGAAATGCCAAGAGATGGAAACATCAGGAAAAAGGAACACGAGAAACTGGAGAAAAACAAAGGCCTCAGAGAGGAGCTGGAGGAAGTGTCTGGGGTGAGAGAAGTCTGGCAGACCCTGCTTAGATAAAAGGTGGCCGGGTCGAGGGGGCAGCAGGCCCCTCGACCCGGCCACCTTTTATTTTATTTATTGGATGTCTTGATTTTGTATCATTTTTCTCAATAACATAAATAAAATAACATAAAATGTCAAAACCTACACCAGCAGTCTAAGCCTCCATCAGGGTTCGGGTTTATCATCCAGTTCATTCCATCTTCAATACCATTTTTCTGTGTCTAGAGTGTTAGTGCAGTAACATTACTTTTTATTTTTTCATGGCTGTACCCTTCACTGTTGTACTTGAATTTACATTGATTTGCAATGTTTTAATGTTCTTTCATGTATGTTTTACTGAATGAGTGAATGTGATGCACATTTCCCCTTTGTAGGACAATAAAGTATACCTTGCCCAACCTTATTAAAGTAGAAATATAATTAGAAAAGGTTCTTAAAACAATATTTCATAAAAATGAAAATGTACTGCATAGCAAATTTGATGTAGGCTGCATGAATTGATACTATACTTTTAGACTGCTTAGTACCAAGTAAGATTTCACCTTCAATAACATATATCTGCTTATTTAAAAAAATAAAACTATTAGTCCAGATTTAATCTTCATTTAAACCTGTTTGAGACCGACAGTTTTGAACAGAGCTTTAAACCTGGTTTTTAAAGGTTTTTTGGCCTGGGAAATGTATTAGACAGGACAGCTCAGCGTGAAATGGGGCTGAGAGAAGGGAGGACATACAGTATATTGTCGGAGCCAGGACAACACTGTAGCCGGACAGATGGTTAATCTTATCTTAAACTTAATTAAAGGCAAATGCAGAAATATGACCACACAGTGGCAGAACGTTTGAATGTGAAAAAACTGCTGTGTTTTTCAGGCGATGAGGCGGTTCCTGCAAAAAAGACAAAGACCGTGATCACGACTGCATCCATCAGACAGACCAGAGTCGAGAAGGTCACTCTTCTAGAATACACCACAAACATGTGTGAAATCCAGGCTGAAGAGAGGAAACACTGTGTTACAAGTGTTAATATAGACTTAATGTTAGTCTTAGTTTTAGTCAACATTTAGTTTTTGGTTTAACTTTTAGTGGACAAAACTATCAGTACTTTTTGGACGGAAATATACTGTATATTTTTTCAACAAATATAACTAGTTTTTGTACGAGTTTTAGTCTTTTTTTACTTTTTACATTTATTTTTATTATTTGAATTATGAGGAAACATTTTAACCAAATCACCGTGTGTTGATTGAATGTTAAGTGCTGTTAAGATGGCCCCTGAACGTTTGTTGTTTGTTCACAGAAAGTAGAAGCCTCATTCCAGATGGAGGCCGTGACTCTGACCCACAAGACTCCACCCCGAGTTCCTCCCAAACCCACATCCAAGTCCCCGCCGTCCGCTTCAGCCTCGCCCGCTTTACTCGCCTCACCCGCCGGGAAAGTGTCCGGGGCCCGGCAGCAGTCGCCATCGCCTGTGCGCCACGTGAAAGCGCCCACACCGACACCATCCAGGTGATCTCCATGGCCTCCGAAACTACCACGTCATCCAAGTCATTTATAGTCTTGTTTTACATTTATATTCAACTTAAAGACACTGACATAGTTAATCAGTTAATTCCATGCCCAGACCAAACAGGTCAGACTGGTCTTTATACTGTTATTTTACATCTATAAGCATGACCATACTGACCATTAAAGCTAACCAGGTCAGACTGGCATTTGTTATGGATATGTTTTTAGACAATTAAAGAATTTAGCACTTACATGAAGAACAAAGTAAGAACACCACATCAGTCTAATAAAACAAAATCTAGAACATCTTTTGCCTGTTTTCCAGGCATGGAAAACATGGGAAATGAGGAAAAAGCCCAAACTGGATTATTGGAACAATAGGTGGTTTGTTCACGTCAGTCTCTAATTTGAGGTCTCCCACAGAATTATATAAATAAAAGTATCTATTTGGTCATCAATACGTCAAAATAGAATATTTAATACGTAATATATGTGAATTTAGTTTGAGTATTTTCCTTGGTGTGTAATTAATTTCCAACATTGTGGACTTTGATTTAAGTCTTGGACTACGTCTATATTATAAAAAAGAAAAGGGAGGTCTCTATTTCTCCCCCTTCATGCTGGGGTCCTCTCCCAGAGGCCCCTGGGAGCTTGAGGGTTCTTCATCATCTTTGCTGTTCCTGCACTTTTCTGGACCGAGATCTGCTCAAGCCATTCCTCCAGTTTGGGGGTCATTCCTCCAGTTTGGGGGTCATTCCTCCAGTTTGGGGGTCACTGCCCCAAGTGTTCCGGTCACTACGGGCACCACTGACACCTTCATCTACCACACCTTCTCCAGCTCTTCTCTGAGCCCTTGGTATTTCTCCAATTTCTCATTTTCCATTTTCCTGATGTTGCCATAACTTGGCATTGTCACATCAACCACCACAGCTTTCCTCTGACCCTTGAGACCACCACAGCTTTCCTCTGACCCTTGAGACCACCACGGCTCCTCTGACCCTTGAGTGGTATTGTCCAGTCTCAGGGTGCTAGTGTACAGTCTCAGGGTGCTAGTGTCCAGTCTCAGGGTGCTAGTGTCCAGTCTCAGGGTGCTAGTGTCCAGTCTCAGGGTGCTAGTGTACAGTCTCTGGGTGCTAGTGTACAGTCTCAGGGTGCTAGTGTACAGTCTCAGGGTGCTAGTGTCCAGTCTCAGGGTGCTAGTGTCCAGTCTCTGGGTGCTAGTGTCCAATCTCAGGGTGCTAGTGTACAGTCTCAGGGTGCTAGTGTACAGTCTCAGGGTGCTAGTGTACAGTCTCAGGGTGCTAGTGTACAGTCTCAGGGTGCTAGTGTACAGTCTCAGGGTGCTAGTGTCCAGTCTCAGGGTGCTAGTGTCCAGTCTCAGGGTGCTAGTGTACAGTCTCAGGGTGCTAGTGTACAGTCTCAGGGTGCTAGTGTACAGTCTCAGGGTGCTAGTGTACAGTCTCAGGGTGCTAGTGTCCAGTCTCAGGGTGCTAGTGTCCAGTCTCAGGGTGCTAGTGTCCAGTCTCAGGGTGCTAGTGTACAGTCTCAGGGTGCTAGTGTCTAGTCTCAGGGTGCTAGTGTCCAGTCTCAGGGTGCTAGTGTCCAGTCTCAGGGTGCTAGTGTCCAGTCTCAGGGTGCTAGTGTCCAGTCTCAGGGTGCTAGTGTACAGTCTCAGGGTGCTAGTGTCCAGTCTCAGGGTGCTAGTGTACAGTCTCAGGGTGCTAGTGTCCAGTCTCAGGGTGCTAGTGTCCAGTCTCAGGGTGCTAGTGTCCAGTCTCAGGGTGCTAGTGTCCAGTCTCAGGGTGCTAGTGTCCAGTCTCAGGGTGCTAGTGTCCAGTCTCAGGGTGCTAGTGTCCAGTCTCAGGGTGCTAGTGTCCAGTCTCAGGGTGCTGGATTTGGGATGTATGGGGAAGAACTTTCATGTCTTAACATCTGTGGTCTGTATCTCTTCCTTTGGCCTCCTTCTTCTTCATTCAGGGCGTGTGAAGTGAAAATGAGTTTGTAGATGTCGTAATCATTAAACTAAACATGTCCTGGGAAAGTCCTGAAAACTTCCGTGTGCTGAAGTTAGATTATTGATGAGTAAATTCATATTAGAGATCATCAGAACTCCTCCTTTATACTTCATGCTAAACACTTAATATCTGTTGTTTATTTCTTGTCAGAACCGGGGCAGGAGCAGCTGATGTACCTCCTCCCTGGAAGAAGACAATGCCCCCTAGTGGACAACCACAGCCACAGAAACAGAAACAGGTATGAACTGAATCAAACTTTCAGGAGGAAAACGTATTAACAACAGTCCTCTGCAGCCGTCTGATTTAAAAGTTTAATATTTGAGTTGTGTTTCATCCTGATTCTGTGATTGTAATTGTGCTTTTGCTGCAGGTGGAAGAGGCAGCACTTCCTGTTGAGGAAGGAGTGATCCCGCCTACAATTGTCACAGTGAGTTTGCCCTGGATGAAACCTGGTTTGGACCTGGTTTAAACCTAGTTCAGACCCGCTTTAGTACCTAGTTTATTCCTGACAAGGTTTTGCTTCAAAATTTCAGTTTAAATGGAGTCACATTGACCCCAACATTTCACAATATTACAATATTATGACACAAATAATATGCCATTCGAAGTCAACAATTTAATCACCGAAGGCGGAAAAGAGTTTGAAACATGATTAGTTTTCATCACCCTGATGGCATCAGTTTTAGTCCCTTCCCTGTTTTAACCCTGTGTGTCTTGTGGGTTAGGGGTTAGGGTTAGGGTTGGGGTTGGGGTTAAGGGTTAGGGTTGGGGTTAGGGGTTAGGGGTTAGGGTTGGGGTTAGGGGTTAGGGGTTAGGCTTAGGGTTAGGGGTTAGGGGTTAGGGTTGGGGTTAGGGTTAGGGGTTAGGGTTGGAGTTAGGGATTAGGGGTTAGGGGTTAGGGGTTAGGGGTTAGGGTTAGGGTTAGGGGTTAGGGGTTAGGGGTTAGGGTTAGTAGCCTCTTCAATCAGGTTTAGATCTGTTTCTGTCCATCTTTAGTCCAGTTTAGGTCAATGTTTAAACTGGTTTTAACCTTCTGCCTCTTGCAGGGCCTAATGAACCAGACAGTTACCGAGGGCGACGGCGTGACCCTGCGTTGCCAGATCAGCGGTTACCCAGCACCTGTGGTCATGTGGTTCAGGGAGGACTTCAGGATTCAGGACTCAGTGGACTTTCACATGAGTTACCAAAACGGAGAAGCTCAGCTCGTCATTAGAGAAGCTTTTGCCGAAGACAGCGGCCGATTCACATGCACCGCCACCAACCAGGCCGGGACCACCAGCTCCTCCTGCTACCTTCTCGTGCAGGGTAAGACCTGGTTTAGTTCTGGTTTAGAGGAGGGACCACCAGCTCCTCCTGCTACCTCCTCGTGCAGGGTAAGACCTGGTTTAGTTCTGGTTTAGAGGAGGGACCACCAGCTCCTCCTGCTACCTTCTCGTGCAGGGTAAGACCTGGTTTAGTTCTGGTTTAGAGGAGGGACCACCAGCTCCTCCTGCTACCTTCTCGTGCAGGGTAAGACCTGGTTTAGTTCTGCTTTAGAGGAGGGACCACCAGCTCCTCCTGCTACCTTCTCGTGCAGGGTAAGACCTGGTTTAGTTCTGCTTTAGAGGAGGGACCACCAGCTCCTCCTGTTTCCTCCTTGTGCAGGGTAAGACCTGGTTTAGTTCTGCTTTAGAGGAGGGACCACCAGCTCCTCCTGCTACCTCCTCGTGCAGGGTAAGAACTGGTTTAGTTCTGCTTTAGAGGAGGGACCACCAGCTCCTCCTGCTACCTCCTCGTGCAGGGTAAGACCTGGTTTAGTTCTGCTTTAGAGGAGGGACCACCAGCTCCTCCTGCTACCTCCTCGTGCAGGGTAAGACCTGGTTTAGTTCTGCTTTAGAGGAGGGACCACCAGCTCCTCCTGTTTCCTCCTCGTGCAGGGTAAGACCTGGTTTAGTTCTGCTTTAGAGGAGGGACCACCAGCTCCTCCTGCTACCTCCTCATGCAGGGTAAGACCTGGTTTAGTTCTGCTTTAGAGGAGGGACCACCAGCTCCTCCTGTTTCCTCCTCGTGCAGGGTAAGACCTGGTTTAGTTCTGGTTTAGAGGGGGGACCACCAGCTCCTCCTGCTACCTCCTCGTGCAGGGTAAGACCTGGTTTAGTTCTGCTTTAGAGGAGGGACCACCAGCTCCTCCTGTTTCCTCCTCGTGCAGGGTAAGACCTGGTTTAGTTCTGCTTTAGAGGAGGGACCACCAGCTCCTCCTGCTACCTCCTCGTGCAGGGTAAGACCTGGTTTAGTTCTGCTTTAGAGGAGGGACCACCAGCTCCTCCTGCTACCTCCTCGTGCAGGGTAAGACCTGGTTTAGTTCTGCTGTAGACCTCCTTTGGTGTATTAAATTTCAATTAAATTCAATTTATTTTTGTAACGCCCAAAATCACAACAGCCGTTGTCTGAGGGCAAAAGTGAAAAACGGATTGAACAATGTCCATAGGGACTTGGCAATATCCCAGGGTCCTCTGTCCTTAGACCCTCCTTCAAGGCCAGGAAAAGCTACAAAACCTCCTTGGGAAAAAAGTATAAACCTGGATGAGTTCCAGAGTGAAGGAGATCTGACTCCCTCAGACGGACCCGAGAGAGACAGTGGAGCAGGAGCCACTCAGGAGGAGAACCAGTTCTTCAGGAGGAGAACCAGTTCTTCAGGAGGAGAACCAGTTCTTCAGGAGGAGAACCAGTTCTTCAGGAGGGGAACCAGTTCTTCAGGAGGAGAACCAGTTCTTCCAGGCAGAGGACGGTGGCGGGGAGTGGGAAAAGAAGAAGAAAAGGCAATGAACAGTTTGCAAATGAAATGAAATATTAAATATTGTTTGATTGAATAAGTAGTCAGAAGCAGAGGATAGTAAATGCGCTTTTCTACCGTCAAGGCACTCAAAGCGCTTTACATCAAGGTCACCCATTCACACACCAGATGTACGCAGACACTGGGGGCCATTTTGGGTTAAGTGTCTTGCAGTATTTACATGAGGCAGCTGCGATCGCACAGCCAACCAGTGGGTCTGACCGAGCGGGGAGTCGAACCGCCGACCTTTGGTCAGAAGACTCTACCACTGAGCTACTGCCGCCCTTGATAGTGCTCAAGCTGCCATACTTCCCCCAGCAATATTATAAAATGACTTGATGTTTTGTACCTTGTGTTTGGTTCAGTGTCTGAGGAGATGGACACAAGAGAAGAAAGTGCTGCCCCTGAGCCAGAGACACAGTGAGTGACACACCCAAAATCAGAAAAGTAGTTGTCAGTAGTCACAAGGCTTCACAAAAGTGTTAATTCAACTCAAACAATTCTGGAAACTATTTGAAAAATCAATATAAATATGCAGAGGTGGAAACGTAGCCAAAAATCCTGCTTTGCTTTGCTTCGCCCTGCCTTATTCTGCCTCATTCTGCCTTATTCTGCCTCATTCTGCCTTATTCTGCCTCATTCTGCCTTATTCTGCCTCATTCTGCCTTATTCTGCCTCATTCTGCCTTATTCTGCCTCATTCTGCCTCATTCTGCCTCGTCCAGCCTCGCTCTGCCTCATCCTGCCTTGTTCTGCCTCGCTCTGCCTCATTCTGCCTCGATCTGCCTCATTCTGCCTCGCTCTGCCTTATTCTGCCTCATTCTGCCTCGTCCTGCCTCGCTCTGCCTCATCCTGCCTTGTTCTGCCTCGCTCTGCCTCGCTCTGCCTCATTCTGCCTCGCTCTGCCTCGTCCTGCCTCATTCTGCCTTGTCCTGCCTCGCTCTGCCTCATCCTCCCTTGTTCTGCCTCGCTCTGCCTCATTATGCCTTGCTCTGCCTCATTCTGCCTCGCTCTGCCTCATTCTGCCTAGTTCTGCTTCGCTCTGCCTTGTTCTGCTTCGCTCTGCCTCGTCCTGCCTCATTCGGCCTCGTTCTGCCTCGTTCTGCCTCGTTCTGCCTCGCTCTGCCTCATCCTGCCTTCATCTTCTGACATATTTGCCTCCTTCAGCCCCACAGAGCCCGAGGAACTGCCCGAGGAGCCCGTCCCGGAGAAGGATATGTTCAGCCCGATGTTCACGCAGACGCCACAGGTGCAGAAGCTGGTGGAAGGAGGCAGCGTGCTCTTCCACG
The DNA here is from genome assembly GCF_026437365.1 of Eucyclogobius newberryi. Lineage (NCBI taxonomy): Eukaryota > Metazoa > Chordata > Actinopteri > Gobiiformes > Gobiidae > Eucyclogobius > Eucyclogobius newberryi. The sequence continues at coordinate 42,814 of NW_027316121.1, forward strand.
CCACAGTCCAAGCTCTGCCCAAACCCCAAGTCATCTGGAAGAAGAACGGAGTGCAAATCACTACCGGATACAGGCAAGTACCTCCCCATTCTGGTAAACTGATTTTTATTGAACACTGAGACTTTTAAACACATCTTAAGTAAGTACATTTTGTTTGTACAGCACCTTTCACAGACAGAAGTCACAAAGTCCTGCACAAAAACACAGAATAAAACGATAAAAACACAAAAACTTTCAGTGAGTAATACATATACATATACAACAATATACAGTCAAATCAGTCCCTACAGCAACATTTTAACCAAATAAAGGTATAAATATGTGACTGAAGGCTTCTAGTGAGAGAATATGTATGAATTAAGTGTATTATTGATGACAATTGTTTGATATTTTGCTTTAAATGCCACAGTCTTTGTTATAAAAGATCTTTTCATATGTTTTAGAGTTTACAGCTACCAGTGTTTTTATAATTGAATTGTCATTGTCGATTAACCTTTTCAGAGCCATATTTTCTGCAGTCATTAAGTATTTATTTTCCTGTCTTCTGCAGATATAAAGTCACGTATAAAAAAGAAACCGGCGAGTGCCGTCTGGAGATCTCCATGACCTTCGCCGATGACGCGGGAGAATATTCTGTAACCGCCAAGAACCAGAGAGGAGAAGTGTCTTCCTCCACCAGTCTGCTGGAAGAAGGTAAGAACAAGAGACTGAGGCTAGACCCGGGTTAGACCGGGGTTAGACCGGGGGTGGACCGGAGTTAGACCGGGACTAGACTAGACCGGGCTTAGACCGGGGTTAGACCGGGACTAGACTAGACCGGGGTTAGACCGAGGTTAGACCGGGACTAGACTAGACCGGGGTTGGACCAGGGTTAGACCGGGACTAGACTAGACCGGGGTTAGACCGGGGTTAAACCGGGACTAGACTAGACCGGGGTTGGACCGGGGTTAAATTAGACCGAGGCTAGACTAGACCGAGGCTAGACTAGACCGAGGCTAGACTAGATTGAGGCTAGACTAGACCGAGGCTAGACTAGACCGAGGCTAGACTAGACCGAGGCTAGACTAGACCGAGGCTAGACTAGATTGAGGCTAGACTAGACCGGTGCTAGACCGAGGCTAGACTAGACCGAGGCTAGACTAGACCGAGGCTAGACTAGACCGAGGCTAGACTAGACCGAGGCTAGACTAGACCGAGGCTAGACTAGATCGAGGCTAGACTAGACCGAGGTTAGACTAGACCGAGGCTAGACTAGACCGAGGCTAGACTAGACCGAGGCTAGACTAGACCGAGGCTAGACTAGACCGAGGCTAGACTAGACCGAGGCTAGACTAGACCGAGGCTAGACTAGACCGAGGCTAGACTAGATTGAGGTTAGACTAGATTGAGGTTAGACTAGACCGAGGCTAGACTAGACCGAGGCTAGACTAGATTGAGGCTAGACTAGACCGAGGCTAGACTAGACAGAGGATAGACTAGACTGAGGCTAGACTAGACTGAGGCTAGACTAGACCGAGGCTAGACTAGACCGAGGCTAGACTAGATTGAGGCTAGACTAGACCGAGGCTAGACTAGACCGAGGCTAGACTAGACCGAGGCTAGACTAGACCGAGGCTAGACTAGACCGGTGCTAGACTAGACCGGTGCTAGACTAGACCGGTGCTAGACTAGACCGAGGCTAGACTAGACCGAGGCTAGACTAGACCGAGGCTAGACTAGACCGAGGCTAGACTAGACCGAGGCTAGACTAGACCGAGGCTAGACTAGACCGGTGCTAGACTAGACCGGTGCTAGACTAGACCGGTGCTAGACTAGACCGAGGCTAGACTAGACCGGTGCTAGACTAGACCGAGGCTAGACTAGACCGAGGCTAGACTAGACCGAGGCTAGACTAGACCGAGGCTAGACTAGACCGAGGTTAGACCGAGACAAGACTAGACCGAGGTTAGACCAGGTTTAGACCGGGACAAGAATGGACCGGGATTAGACCCGGTTTTGTCCTGTCTTAGACCTGTTTTAGTGCTGCGTCAGACACAGTTTGACACTCTACTTTGCCAAAACAGAGGAATATGACGCTTACATAAAGAAACAGGAAGAAACCAAACCAGTAACTCAACCAAGCCCCACCCCCATCACTGTCACCATGGAGGCCGCCATCATTACCGGACAGGTATGAATGACCAAAATACTATTAAAATAAAACACTATTTCAATTATTACATGAACTCAATGTTAAACTAATACAAATAGTGTCCTTTAGTAAAATAAAAGCTATGTGAAAATAGAGATAAAATTAACTCTCTGGATCTGGATTCCTCAGTATCCTTCTCCTGGTCGTCATAGTTACTCACCTGCTCTAACCCGGTCTCTCTGTTCCCTCAGGAGTTCCAGCTGTCTGTGACGGAGATCCGCTTCATGCAGGAGGTGGAAGTGCGCCTGATGCAGCTATCATACTCAGATTTACTCACTCAGGACGGGGAACAGGCGACAGGTGCCGGCCCTGGAGAAAACGCTCAGCCAAACTTCACCTCCACCATCAAGAACTACCGCATCCGAGCCGGCATGGCAGCCACGTTCCACTGCCAGGCACAGGGCAACCCCAAGCCCAAGGTAAGACCAGGGTCCTGTCAGTCCCCTTAGTCCTACCTTAGCTTATCATTGAGACCTGCTTAGTTCTTATTTGGTCCTTTTTTGTATCTGGTTTTGTCCTTGATGAGAAGTTTTAGTCCTGGTTTTGTCCTAGTCCAGTTTTGATATGGTTATAGCTCTTTCTTTGACCTGTAGGTTTCACTCAAAATGATACTGTAGCACGGAATAAGAATGAGACTGGGGAATGACATGCAGCAAAAATTCTCAAGCCAGATTGGAACTCACAACGATGCAGTCTGCCCAACACGTCCTCTTTTTGTCCTGTTGTACTCCTGTTGAGTCCCATTTTACTTCCTGTTTTAGTCCTAGTTTACTCCTATTTTAGGATTGATTTAGTCCTGTTTTACTCCTTGTGTTTGTCCTATTTGACTCATGTCTCAGCCCTGTTTAAACCTGTTTCCTCCTGCAGATCACCTGGTACAGAGACGGGCAGAGGCTGCGTCCCTCTGACCATTGCCACATGGATGTTTTGTCAGATGGCAGGGCCAGTCTGCGTCTGCCGGCCGTTTCCCTCGAAGACCAGGCTGTTTATTCCGCTCTGGCCTCCAACGCCTCTGGGAACGCCGTCTGCTCAGGAAAACTCTACATAGAAGCAGAATCCAGACCAGGACTCGCCCCTCAGCCGGCCATGCAGAGGATTAGGTACAAACCGTTGTCAGATCTTGAGATCTTGCTTTACATCCACTTTTCATCTTGCAAAAGAAACAAAAACAGATACATGAAGCAGGGAAGGAATGAACCAAGTCACTTTTTCCAGATCGTAAATATAAATGAATTAATAACACATTTCCTTCTCACCCTCCGCGAGTGGTGTCAGTCTTTGATGAGGTCTAAAACCTGGACATTAGGAGCTGGAGGGTTTGTTCATCTGTTACTGTTGCAAACAGGACACGTGAGTTGTTATTGCAGCTTCCAATTATTTCCGAGAAATATCCTTCCCTGGGAAGTTAGGAGGGAGATTCTAAGTCATATTCATCACACTCCTTTTTGGTCTAAATTAAATGTTGTTTTTTGTTTGATGTGATGAATGCTTGAACATTTTACATAATGGTGTCTATGCTTGAAATAAATAAACCCGAACCTTCTCTAAAAGTAAATAAGCACGTTTTTAAAAAGTATGAGTAGAATGAAAACCAGTCCTTTGACAGACGTATTAGTAGTAGGTTCTTGTCACTGACCCTGCCTCTTTTTCCTCCTCTTTAGCTCGGCGTCTCCCAGTGGCATGAGCATGTCTCCAGCTCGCTCTGCCTCTCGCTCCCCCGGACGCTCTCCGGCTCGCAGACTGGATGAGACCGATGAGGCTGCGCTGGAGCGACTTTATAAACCAGTGTTTGTGATGAAACCGGCCTCAGCACGCTGCTCTGAGGGACAAACGGCAAGATTTGACCTCAAGGTGGTCGGACGCCCAATGCCCGAGACCTACTGGTTCCACAACGGTGAGAGAGACCGGGGTTAGTCCTAGTTTGGACCTGGTTTGTACCTGGTTTAAACCTGCTTTAAAGAAATGATGGCTCCCAGGGTTGAAACTATATATTGTTTAAATTATCATTATTGTTAAGTTATAGCTGTAAGCAAGTCATTGTTTTCTGAACAAGTCCAACATGTGCCGTGCATGAACACTTAACACCTGTCACACCTATATTTATTGGGCCTCATTTATCAAACTTCTGTACAGCAACATCAGTGCATATAACTGGTGGACAACCAAAACAAGGCACACTTCGAGATTGATCAAATTTGATATGAGCGCTCGGTACGGAAGGTCCGAGGGTTAAGGGCTCTGAGCTGCAGCAGCCAACACCCGAAACACAGAGATGGTCAAAATACTTACCATAGTGAATATTCCATCTGGGATGGTTAGGGTTCAGTCCTCTTCTGCGGTGCCGTCCTCAGCACACTGGCTCTGGAAGACTTCAGTCCAGATGGATTCATCAGAGGCTCAGTGGTGACCTCCTAGTACTGTACGTGGTCCTGTGTGTACTTTTGGGTCTGGGCTGGTTCAGTCCATCCATCCTCCATGCAGTCCTCCAGTCCGGGAAGTGAGAAGCGTAGCAAGGCCAGCGCATAGTGGACCAGTTCGGGCGGGTTAACCGTAAATAATTCATTCTCAATAAAGCTTTTTTATGATTCTGATGCGCTGAAAGAAGAGGACTCAGACCGAGCAAGAATTAGATCAAAATGACACAACATGTTTGTGACTTTTATTTGGGTCAAGACATCTCATATTAATTCATTATTTTGTGTTACAAACAATGAATCAAAAGGATAATTACTAGATGAATCAATTTACAAAAACATTGTTAGTTGCATTGGCTTGCTAAATACGCTGCCCGGTTTAAACGTTCATAGTTTAGTTGTTCTATAATACCTGTCCCATTCCAATAAGAGTTTTTGGTATTGGTGTTATTAACCTTCTCGTTGCCGGTCATTACAGGCCAGCAGGTGGTGAGTGACTATACACATAAGATCGTGGTGAAGGAGGACGGGACGCAGTCTTTGATCATCGTTCCAGCCACACCGCAGGATTCGGGCGAGTGGACGGTGGTCGCACAGAACCGAGCGGGACGCAATTCTCTTTCCGTCACTCTGACCGTGGACGGTAAGGAGCAGGAAATGCATCTGGAAACCAGGGTCCTACTACAACAGGAGCATAAGAGGGGGTTTTGCTCCAATGAAATACAGAAAATGAGTCATCAAAAACACTTTTAGTTAAATTATGTTGAGAAGAGAAAATCCGCAGTAAAGACGCTTACATAAATAAATGATACATTATAATATTATATTATCACGCTACATTTTCACTTTGTACAGTTCTTTAAAAAGTGCTCATGACTTTAACTTTATGATTGTTGTCTGGACTAACCCGAGTCTAAAAAACATTCAGACCTTTTATAGACATTCTCCTGTTCTTCTCTGAGCCCTTGGTATTTATCAATGGACTGGAATTAATGGTTGGACTGTCAAACACTATGCACAGTGTGCATTTATGTGCTGTTATGGTTCTAGTGAAAGAGGGAGGGTAGAAAGAACGCATTTACACATGTTGCTATTCTGATTCTGATTCTGTGGTTACAGTGAAAGAGACACTGGTGCGGCCTCAGTTCACGGAGAAACTGAGAAACCTGAGTGTGAAAGAGGGAAGTCTGGTGGCGCTCGCAGTGAAGGCCATGGGAAACCCTCTGCCTGACATTGTGTGGCTCAAGAACAGTGACATTATCACGGCCCACAAGCACCCCAACATTAGGTATGAGAACCCACAAGCACCCCAACATTAGGTATGAGAACCCACAAGCACCCCAACATTAGGTATGAGAACCCACAAGCACCCCAACATTAGGTATGAGAACCCACAAGCACCCCAACATTAGGTATGAGAACCCAAAAGCACCCCAACATTAGGTATGAGAACCCACAAGCACCCCAACATTAGGTATGAGAACCCACAAGCACCCCAACATTAGGTGTGAGAACCCACAAGCACCCCAACATTATGTATGAGAACCCACAAGCACTCCAACATTAGGTATGAGAACCCACAAGCACCCAACATTAGGTATGAGAACCCACAAGCACCCAACATTATGTATGAGAACCCACAAGCACCCCAACATTAGGTATGAGAACCCACAAGCACCCAACATTAGGTATGAGAACCCACAAGCACCCAACATTAGGTATGAGAACCCACAAGCACCCCAACATTAGGTATGAGAACCCGCAAGCACCCAACATTAGGTATGAGAACCCACAAGCACCCAACATTAGGTATGAGAACCCACAAGCACCCAAAATTAGGTATGAGAACCCACAAGCACCCCAACATTAGGTATGAGAACCCACAAGCACCCAACATTAGGTATGAGAACCCACAAGCACCCAACATTAGGTATGAGAACCCACAAGCACCCAACATTAGGTTTGAGAACCCACAAGCACCCAACATTAGGTATGAGAACCCACAAGCACCCAACATTAGGTATGAGAACCCACAAGCACCCAACATTAGGAATGTGAACCCACAAGCACCCAACATTAGGTATGAGAACCCACAAGCACCCAACATTAGGTATGAGAACCCAAAAGCACCCAACATTAGGTATGAGAACCCACAAGCACCCAACATTATGTATGAGAACCCACAAGCACCCCAACATTAGGTATGAGAACCCACAAGCACCCAACATTAGGTATGAGAACCCACAAGCACCCAACATTAGGTATGAGAACCCACAAGCACCCAACATTAGGTATGAGAACCCACAAGCACCCAACATTAGGTATGAGAACCCACAAGCACCCAACATTAGGTATGAGAACTCACACGCACCCAACATTAGGTATGAGAACCCACAAGCACCCAACATTAGGTATGAGAACCCACAAGCACCCAACATTAGGTATGAGAACCCACAAGCACCCAACATTAGGTATGAGAACCCACAAGCACCCCAACATTAGGTATGAGAACCCACAAGCACCCAACATTAGGTATGAGAACCCACAAGCACCCAACATTAGGTATGAGAACTCACAAGCACCCCAATATTAGGTATGAGAACCCACAAGCACCCAACATTAGGTATGAGAACCCACAAGCACCCAACATTAGGTATGAGAACCCACAAGCACCCAACATTAGGTATGAGAACCCACAAGCACCCAACATTAGGTATGAGAACCCACAAGCACCCAACATTAGGAATGTGAACCCACAAGCACCCAACATTAGGTATGAGAACCCACAAGCACCCAACATTAGGTATGAGAACCCAAAAGCACCCAACATTAGGTATGAGAACCCACAAGCACCCAACATTATGTATGAGAACCCACAAGCACCCCAACATTAGGTATGAGAACCCACAAGCACCCAACATTAGGTATGAGAACCCACAAGCACCCAACATTAGGTATGAGAACCCACAAGCACCCAACATTAGGTATGAGAACCCACAAGCACCCAACATTAGGTATGAGAACCCACAAGCACCCAACATTAGGTATGAGAACTCACACGCACCCAACATTAGGTATGAGAACCCACAAGCACCCAACATTAGGTATGAGAACCCACAAGCACCCAACATTAGGTATGAGAACCCACAAGCACCCAACATTAGGTATGAGAACCCACAAGCACCCCAACATTAGGTATGAGAACCCACAAGCACCCAACATTAGGTATGAGAACCCACAAGCACCCAACATTAGGTATGAGAACTCACAAGCGCCCCAATATTAGGTATGAGAACCCACAAGCACCCAACATTAGGTATGAGAACCCACAAGCACCCAACATTAGGTATGAGAACCCACAAGCACCCAACATTAGGTATGAGAACCCACAAGCACCCAACATTAGGTATGAGAACACTAGAATAATAAATAGAAATGATCCCGTCTTACCGTTGCCGTGGCTACAAGCTCTGTAAAAGTACTTCTCTGACCCGCCCTCACTGCTAAACTTCATGTACATCATCTTGCATTATGTCCGGGGGTTAGAAGCGCTATATTCACAGGTCTGAATATATTTCTTTCACATACATGTACTTCACAAGGGAAACAGAAAGTAAAACTGCAGGAACGAGGCTAAAATACTGTGACTCAAAGCGACATTGATAAGATGAGGATTGAAGACAAGTAACAAGAGCAATGTAAAGTATGTGAAATATGTAAAGTATGTGAAATATGTAAAGTATGTGAAGTATGTAAAGTATGTGAAGTATGTAAAGTATGTGAAGTATGTAAAGTATGTGAAATATGTAAAGTATGTGAAATATGTAAAGTATGTGAAATATGTAAAATATGTGAAGTATGTGGAATATGCCAGGTATGTAAAGTATGTAAAGTATGTGAAATGTAAAGTATGTGAAATCAACTCTAAACTGAATGAGGAGCCAGTGCATAAAATAAGTCTAATATGTTCTCTACGATGTCAGTTAAAAGACGTGCTGCAGAATGTTAAACTAACTGTAAGCGAGACAGGTTAGCTTGTTAGCTTTTTAGCTTGTTAGCTTGTTAGCTTGGCTGATACCAGTGTACAGAAAATTACAGAAGATAAAACCGATTAGAGTCTAACTTTTTTCTGCTTGTCACGCTTAACATCTCCATCAATGATGACGTCACGTGGCTGCTGTAGACGTGGTGTAGAGCCGTCACGTGGCGGCTGTAGACGTGGTGTAGAGCCGTCACGTGGCGGCTGAAGACGTGATGTAGAGCCGTCACGTGGCTGCTGTAGACGTGGTGTAGAGCCGTCACGTGGCGGCTGAAGACGTGATGTAGAGCCGTCACGTGGCGGCTGTAGACGTGGTGTAGAGCCGTCACGTGGCTGCTGTAGACGTGGTGTAGAGCCGTCACGTGGCTGCTGTAGACGTGGTGTAGAGCCGTCACGTGGCGGCTGTAGACGTGGTGTAGAGCCGTCACGTGGCTGCT
>NW_027316122.1:0-51892 GCF_026437365.1 Eucyclogobius newberryi
GAGAACAGAGACAAAGAGACCAGAGAGAAGACAAAGAGACCAGAGAGAAGACAAAGAGACCAGAGAGAAGACAAAGAGACCAGAGAGAAGACAAGAGACCAGAGAGAAGACAAAGAGACCAGAGAGAAGACAAAGAGACCAGAGAGAAGACAAAGAGACCAGAGAGAAGACAAAGAGACCAGAGAGAAGACAAAGAGACCAGAGAGAAGACAAAGAGACCAGAGAGAGGACAAAGAGACCAGAGAGAGACAAAGAGACCAGAGAGAGACAAGAGACCAGAGAGAAGACAAAGAGACCAGAGAGAAGACAAAGAGACCAGAGAGAAGACAAAGAGACCAGAGAGAAGACAAAGAGACCAGAGAGAAGACAAGAGACCAGAGAGAAGACAAAGAGACCAGAGAGAAGACAAAGAGACCAGAGAGAAGACAAAGAGACCAGAGAGAAGGACAAAGAGACCAGAGAGAAGACAAAGAGACCAGAGAGAAGACAAAGAGACCAGAGAGAAGACAAAGAGACCAGAGAGAGACAAAGAGACCAGAGAGAGACAAAGAGACCAGAGAGAGACAAGAGACCAGAGAGAAGACAAAGAGACCAGAGAGAAGACAAAGAGACCAGAGAGAAGACAAAGAGACCAGAGAGAAGACAAAGAGACCAGAGAGAGGACAAAGAGACCAGAGAGAAGACAAAGAGACCAGAGAGAGAGACAAAGAGACCAGAGAGAAGACAAAGAGACCAGAGAGAGGACAAAGAGACCAGAGAGAAGACAAAGAGACCAGAGAGAAGACAAAGAGACCAGAGAGAAGACAAAGAGACCAGAGAGAAGACAAAGAGACCAGAGAGAAGACAAAGAGACCAGAGAGAGACAAGAGACCAGAGAAGACAAAGAGACCAGAGAGAAGACAAAGAGACCAGAGAGAAGACAAAGAGACCAGAGAGAAGACAAAGAGACCAGAGAGAAGACAAAGAGACCAGAGAGAAGACAAAGAGACCAGAGAGAGGACAAAGAGACCAGAGAGAAGACAAAGAGACCAGAGAGAAGACAAAGAGACCAGAGAGAAGACAAAGAGACCAGAGAGAGGACAAAGAGACCAGAGAGAAGACAAAGAGACCAGAGAGAGGACAAAGAGACCAGAGAGAAGACAAAGAGACCAGAGAGAAGACAAAGAGACCAGAGAGAAGACAAAGAGACCAGAGAGAAGACAAAGAGACCAGAGAGAGGACAAAGAGACCAGAGAGAAGACAAAGAGACCAGAGAGAGACAATGAGACAGAGAGAGAGACAAAGAGACCAGAGAGAAGACAAAGAGACCAGAGAGAAGACAAAGAGACCAGAGAGAAGACAATGAGACCAGAGAGAAGACAAAGAACCAGAGAGAAGACAAAGAGACCAGAGAGAAGACAAAGAGACCAAGAGAAGACAAAGAGACCAGAGAGAAGACAATGAGACCAGAGAGAAGACAAAGAGACCAGAGAGAAGACAAAGAGACCAAGAGAAGACAAAGAGACCAGAGAGAAGACAAAGAGACCAGAGAGAAGACAAAGAGACCAGAGAGAAGACAAAGAGACCAGAGAGAAGACAAAGAGACCAGAGAGAGGACAAAGAGACCAGAGAGAGGACAAAGAGACCAGAGAGAGGACAAAGAGACCAGAGAGAGGACAAAGACACCAGAGAGAAGACAATGAGACCAGAGAGAAGACAAAGAGACCAGAGAGAAGACAAAGAGACCAGAGAGAAGACAAAGAGACCAAGAGAAGACAAAGAGACCAGAGAGAGGACAAAGAGACCAAGAGAAGACAAAGAGACCAAGAGAAGACAATGAGACCAGAGAGAGGACAAAGAGACCAGAGAGAAGACAAAGAGACCAGAGAGAAGACAAAGAGACCAGAGAGAAGACAAAGAGACCAAGAGAAGACAAAGAGACCAGAGAGAGGACAAAGAGACCAAGAGAAGACAAAGAGACCAGAGAGAAGACAATGAGACCAGAGAGAAGACAAAGAGACCAGAGAGAAGACAAAGAGACCAAGAGAAGACAAAGAGACCAGAGAGAAGACAAAGAGACCAGAGAGAAGACAATGAGACCAGAGAGAAGACAAAGAGACCAGAGAGAGGACAAAGAGACCAGAGAGAGGACAAAGAGACCAGAGAGAAGACAAAGAGACCAGAGAGAAGACAAAGAGACCAGAGAGAAGACAAAGAGACCAGAGAGAGGACAAAGAGACCAGAGAGAAGACAAAGAGACCAGAGAGAAGACAAAGAGACCAAGAGAAGACAAAGAGACCAGAGAGAAGACAAAGAGACCAGAGAGAAGACAAAGAGACCAGAGAGAGGACAATGAGACCAGAGAGAAGACAAAGAGACCAGAGAGAAGACAAAGAGACCAGAGAGAAGACAAAGAGACCAGAGAGAAGACAAAGAGACCAGAGAGAGGACAAAGAGACCAGGGAGAAGACAAAGAGACCAGAGAGAGGACAATGAGACCAGAGAGAAGACAAAGAGACCAGAGAGAAGACAAAGAGACCAGAGAGAAGACAAAGAGACCAGAGAGAGGACAAAGAGACCAGAGACGCCGCCTCCTGATTTACAAAGCCATAAATGACATGACCCCTCCCACCTCAAAGATGCTCTCGAACCATCTCATCCAATCAGAGCTCTTCACTCTCTAAATGCTGGTCCCAGAGTCTCTAAAAGCACAGTAGGAGGTGGAGTCCTGTCCATGTTAAAGAGGCGACACAGTCTCTTCATTTAAGTCCAGGCTTAAACGTTCCTCTTTGAAATGACTTATGGTCAGACCAGTTATAACAGAAACATAAACCCACAGCTTCAGCTCCGCTGCCCTAGCAGCAACTCTGGGGGAAGTATGAGCTCTGTCCTCTGATAAAGACTAGACACCAGTTCATGTTTGAGTTCTGGGGTCTCTGCTCGTGCTGGTCACATGTACCTGTCCTGTGGTGTTGGGATTGGCTCCTTCCTCCAGCAGCAGTTTGGCCACTTCAGTTCGTCCTTTGTAACAGGCCCAAGTCAGAGCCGTCCAACCGCCCTGAAACACACACTGTGTCAGACGCCCCTCCCACTGTGTCAGACGCCCCTCCCACTGTGTCAGACGCCCCTCCCACTGTGTCAGACGCCCCTCCCACTGTGTCAGACGCCCCTCCCACTGTGTCAGACGCCCCTCCCACTGTGTCAGACGCCCCTCCCACTGTGTCAGACGCCCCTCCCACTGTGTCAGACGCCCCTCCCACTGTGTCAGACGCCCCTCCCACTGTGTCCCATGCCCCTCCCACTGTGTCAGACGCCCCTCCCACTGTGTCAGACGCCCCTCCCACTGTGTCAGACGCCCCTCCCACTGTGTCAGACGCCCCTCCCACTGTGTCAGACGCCCCTCCCACTGTGTCAGACGCCCCTCCCACTGTGTCAGACGCCCCTCCCAATGTGTCAGACGCCCCTCCCACTGTGTCAGACGCCCCTCCCACTGTGTCAGACGCCCCTCCCACTGTGTCAGACGCCCCTCCCACTGTGTCAGACGCCCCTCCCACTGTGTCCCATGCCCCTCCCACTGTGTCAGACGCCCCTCCCACTGTGTCCCATGCCCCTCCCACTGTGTCAGACGCCCCTCCCACTGTGTCAGACGCCCCTCCCACTGTGTCCCATGCCCCTCCCACTGTGTCAGACGCCCCTCCCACTGTGTCAGACGCCCCTCCCACTGTGTCAGACGCCCCTCCCACTGTGTCAGACGCCCCTCCCAATGTGTCAGACGCCCCTCCCACTGTGTCAGACGCCCCTCCCACTGTGTCAGACGCCCCTCCCACTGTGTCAGACGCCCCTCCCATTGTGTCAGACGCCCCTCCCACTGTGTCCCATGCCCCTCCCACTGTGTCAGACGCCCCTCCCATTGTGTCAGACGCCCCTCCCACTGTGTCAGACGCCCCTCCCACTGTGTCAGACGCCCCTCCCATTGTGTCAGACGCCCCTCCCACTGTGTCAGATGCCCCTCCCATTGTGTCAGACGCCCCTCCCACTGTGTCAGACGCCCCTCCCACTGTGTCAGACGCCCCTCCCATTGTGTCAGACGCCCCTCCCACTGTGTCAGACGCCCCTCCCATTGTGTCAGACGCCCCTCCCACTGTGTCAGATGCCCCTCCCACTGTGTCAGACGCCCCTCCCACTGTGTCAGACGCCCCTCCCACTGTGTCAGACGCCCCTCCCATTGTGTCAGACGCCCCTCCCACTGTGTCAGACGCCCCTCCCATTGTGTCAGACGCCCCTCCCATTGTGTCAGATGCCCCTCCCATTGTGTCAGACGCCCCTCCCACTGTGTCAGACGCCCCTCCCACTGTGTCAGACGCCCCTCCCATTGTGTCAGACGCCCCTCCCACTGTGTCAGATGCCCCTCCCACTGTGTCAGACGCCCCTCCCACTGTGTCAGATGCCCCTCCCACTGTGTCAGACGCCCCTCCTTCACCAGTTTTACTTCAGCTAGAAAATGTCATGTTGATTCTTTAAAAGTCTCTGTGATTTTTTTTGCATTTCCAGGGTAAAAATAGGCCTCAGGGTTAGCTTAGCGCCGGCCTCAGGGTTAGCTGCCTCAGGGTTAGCTTAGCGCCGGCCTCAGGGTTAGCTTAGCGCCGGCCTCAGGGTTAGCTTAGCGCCGGCCTCAGGGTTACCTTAGCGCCGGCCTCAGGGTTAGCTTAGCGCCTGCCTCAGGGTTAGCTTAGCGCCTGCCTCAGGGTTAGCTTAGCGCCTGCCTCAGGGTGAGCTTAGCGCCGGCCTCAGGGTTAGCTTAGCGCCGGCCTCAGGGTTAGCTTAGCGCCTGCCTCAGGGTTAGCTTAGCGCCTGCCTCAGGGTGAGCTTAGCGCCGGCCTCAGGGTTAGCTTAGCGCCTGCCTCAGGGTTAGCTTAGCGCCTGCCTCAGGGTTAGCTTAGCGCCTGCCTCAGGGTTAGCTTAGCGCCTGCCTCAGGGTTAGCTTAGCGCCTGCCTCAGGGTTAGCTTAGCGCCTGCCTCAGGGTTAGCTTAGCGCCTGCCTCAGGGTTAGCTTCGCGCCTGCCTCAGGGTTAGCTTAGCGCCTGCCTCAGGGTTAGCTTAGCGCCTGCCTCAGGGTTAGCTTAGCGCCTGCCTCAGGGTTAGCTTCGCATTCATGTTCCACTGAGACTTTAGGTTTTAGTTTATACGCTTTTATTCCCTCGCTCCTCCCATTGCTCCTCCCATGATGCCTCGCTCCTCCTCACTCCTCCCATGATGCCTCGCTCCTCCTCACTCCTCCCATGATGCCTCGCTCCTTCCATTGCTCCTCCCATGATGCATGGCTCCTCCCCTTGCTCCTCCCCTCACCATATCGCGGTGCTCGATGTAGGCGCTGTTCTCCAGAAGCTCCTTCACCACGTCCAGATGCCCTTCCTTAGCCGCCGAGATCAGAGCTGACCAACAATCCTGAGGAACACACACACACACACACACACAGAGACACAACACACACACAGACACACACACAACACACACACACACACCTGTGAGCAGGTCACCACAGCAACAGACCTGTGTTTCCATGGAGACAACCTCCAGGGAAACATGTCTGTGATTTTCATCACAAAGAACAAACGTTTGTGATTCGTGTTCCATATGAAGCAGCCAATCTGACATCAGTATTATATTATATATATTATATATATATATATATATGTACATACAGGGTTCAGAATAAGCGGCATCGCAAAATGTAACGCAATTTCTCTCAAATGTGATGCGTTCGTATCATTCGCAGCTTTTGCGACACAAAAATGTGTTTAATTGTATCACCAAAACGCCTAAAAGTACTGATCACTGTCAATCCATCGCCAACAATGACATGACACATGTAGGACGCTGTGAGGACATGACACATGTAGGACGCTGTGTGGACATGACACATGTAGGACGCTGTGTGGACATGACACATGTAGGACACTGTGTGGACATGACACATGTAGGACGCTGTGTGGACATGACACATGTAGGACACTGTGTGGACATGACACATGTAGGACGCTGTGTGGACATGACACATGTAGGACACTGTGTGGACATGACACATGTAGGACGCTGTGTGGACATGACACATGTAGGACGCTGTGTGGACATGACACATGTAGGACGCTGTGTGGACATGACACATGTAGGACGCTGTGTGGACATGACACGTGTAGGACGCTGTGTGGACATGACACGTGTAGGACGCTGTGTGGACATGACACGTGTAGGACGCTGTGTGGACATGACACGTGTAGGACGCTGTGTGGACATGACACATGTAGGACGCTGTGTGGACATGACACATGTAGGACACTGTGTGGACATGACACATGTAGGACGCTGTGTGGACATGACACATGTAGGACGCTGTAGGACGCTGTGTGGACATGACACATGTAGGACGCTGTGTGGTCATGACACATGTAGGACGCTGTGTGGTCATGACACATGTAGGACGCTGTGAGGATATGACACATGTAGGACACTGTGAGGACATGACACATGTAGGACGCTGTGTGGACATGACACATGTAGGACGCTGTGTGGACATGACACATGTAGGACGCTGTGAGGACATGACACATGTAGGACGCTGTGTTGACATGACACATGTAGGACGCTGTGGACATGACACATGTAGGACGCTGTGAGGACATGACACATGTAGGACGCTGTGAGGACATGACACATGTAGGACACTGTGAGGACATGACACATGTAGGACGCTGTGTGGACATGACACATGTAGGACGCTGTGTGGACATGACACATGTAGGACGCTGTGTGGACATGACACATGTAGGACGCTGTGTGGACATGACACATGTAGGACGCTGTAGGACGCTGTGTGGACATGACACATGTAGGACGCTGTGTGGTCATGACACATGTAGGACGCTGTGTGGACATGACACATGTAGGACGCTGTGTGGACATGACACATGTAGGACGCTGTGAGGACATGACACATGTAGGACGCTGTGTGGACATGACACATGTAGGACGCTGTGTGGACATGACACATGTAGGACGCTGTGTGGACATGACACGTGTAGGACGCTGTGTGGACATGACACGTGTAGGACGCTGTGTGGACATGACACATGTAGGACACTGTGTGGACATGACACGTGTAGGACGCTGTGTGGACATGACACGTGTAGGACGCTGTGTGGACATGACACATGTAGGACACTGTGTGGACATGACACGTGTAGGACGCTGTGTGGACATGACACATGTAGGACACTGTGTGGACATGACACGTGTAGGACGCTGTTGTCACAGATCAGAGTCTGAAAGTGGGAGGAGCCACGTGCGCTAAAGTTTGCGTCAGATTCAGACTCTGAGGTCAGAGGTCAATAACTCCTAAACACTAAAGTCTTTGCAGATAATTCACATAAAATATTCATATTTACACTGCAGTGACACGACCTGTTTTTAATAATCAGATGAGTATTTTGGGCTCAGCCAATCACACGCTCCGAATGTGCAGCTGGAGCCGAGAGGAGACGAGTACTTAGGGAGCGTCATCAAATAGCAAAACGAAAAATGGAATGGAACAATTTGATTTGATAAGGCCATATGACTTTGTGTTGATTAATTTGTTCAACAATTAATTTTATTTGCAAGTTTTAATAAAAAAGATTTTTTTTTAAAAAAGTGTTTAAAAGTTAATTTGTTAAGAGTTTTCTTTAACCTCTTCCCATCCTCCTGAGGCCGGTGCATTTTCTATATCTCAAATATTCTCTTACATCATCACTTTTATTTCCTGGTCAATACCATAAGTTATACATCATTTTAAAGATTATTTTCTCAACAAAACAAATATTTCATTGAATAATTTGCCCCAAGAAGCAATTGCCAATAGTTTGTGAGAAAGTCTCAACTTTTACAAACTCATGTCCTGTTTGTGTTTATGACGGAGGAAACGGCTTTAATTCTGTTCATCCTTGTGCTCAGTCTGTCCGTAAAGAACCATTGAACAACAATATACACTTGTGTTTTTACTGAAGTTTTCACATTTCCAGATATTGACAAGTAAACAAACTTTTCTTTGTTTCTCGCCGGACGAGAATGCGCTTGTCCGGCGCATTTCTCCGTCCATAACAAATGACCTGTTTAACCTATAAAATAATGTTGGATATCCTTCTTTTCCTCAGACTGTTAGCTACAGAATGAGACCATCCACGATTTTTTCTGTCCACGGGTTTGTTTGCTTCAGCCTCCGCAAAAATAAATGCGCCGCTTGCGACGCACATGGATTCCACTGTTTACATCTAAATAGCGCCGCATGCTAGTGACGTAGCAGAATTTGAATGACATATTATTCTAGCCAATAACAATAGCTTTAGAAAGAGGAGCGGGACACAGAATCTTCTGTATTCTCGTGCGTAAGGCTCCGTGAAGGCTGTAAAGAGCCAGATTTCTCGGCAGGATTTTGCGCATAACGTTTTCTGATTTTATTAGCCTTTTGGACGTGCATTTTGTTAGATATATGTATTATTATACCAATATAAAAATAAAATAAAAATATTATATATATTTTTTTTTTTAACCTCTATATGGGAAATTCATGGTTAAACTTATATTTACACATTTTCACATACATTGTTTTTAGCAGTTATAATAGGTATTAGTGGCCTACAAAACATCTAAATGTATGTTTTATGATCATAGAGGAGCTAAGATTGTAATAAAACAGTTTGGCACATATTTGGATCACTTGTTCCCAATATACTTTTTGATACAAAAAGGTCAAAGCACCAAAATGCTTCTGTTCTAGAGATCTGAAACTTGACACAGTTGTTGTCATGACAACAGCATGTGCAGTGAACAGCATAAACACAATGAAGTATGTCCTGCTCAGGACCTTTACAAATGGACAATATTCAGGCGAGACTAAAAAAGGATGTTTTGTTTATGTTTGTGCTTCTGTGGTGTAAGTTCTGAAGCCCTGACAGTGTCATAGTGTCATGTGCACATCTGCAGAAACTAGAAGGCCTAAGCTTTCTAATGATGCATCACACTCACATGTGGAACATAAGATCCTCTCTGACCAGTGTGCACAGGTCTGACCAGTGTGCACAGGTCTGACCAGTGTGCACAGGTCTGACCAGTGTGCACAGGTCTGACCAGTGTGCACAGGTCTGACCAGTGTGCACAGGTCTGACCAGTGTGCACAGGTCTGACCAGTGTGCACAGGTCTTACCAGTGTGCACAGGGCCAAAGAGGCAGGTGGAAACAGGTTAATAGAATGTTTACAAATACATTTTAAATAAATAATTGTGTTTTATCAATGGAAAATATTGATTGTTTGTCACTTTCGTGTTTTGCTCTGCAATTATGAAATTGCTAAACAAATTTCGAAAAATGAACGGATTGTTTAGCAGCTTCTGCTGCACAAGGGAAAATCCTTAATCTGAGCTCTGTATATATATATATATATATATATATATATATATATATATATATATATATATATATATATATATATATATATATAAATAATATATATATATATACGTATATATATATATATATATGTACGTATATATATATATGTATATACATATATGTATATATATATATATATATATGTATATATATATATATATATGTATATACATATATATATATATATATATATATATATATATATATGTATACATATACATATATATATACATATATATATATATATATGTATATATATATATATGTATGTATATATGTATATGTATATATATATATATATATATATATATGTATATATATATGTATATATATATATATATATATATATATATATATTATATATATATATATATATATATATATATATATATATATATATGTATATGTATATATATGTGAGAACTTTATTTCAAAGCCTCAGTCTTAATTCTGTTAGATCTGATGCTGCTTTTGACACTGTCGATCATGGGATCCTCTTACAGAGACTAGAGGACTGGGTGGGCATCACTGGCACTGCCCTAAACTGGTTAAGGTCCTATCTGGAAGACAGGAAGTACTTTGTTGAAATTGGTAGCTGTGTCTCAGACCACATGACCCTGACCTGTGGAGTGCCCCAAGGGTCAGTCCTGGGTCCCCTTCTGTTCAACCTCTACATGCTGCCGTTAGGTCAGTTGATACGCAGTGAAAATGTGTCCTATCACAATTATGCAGACGACACTCAGATCTATGTTTCACTATCGGCAGGTGACTATGGACCAGTGGATTCACTCTGTCACTGCATCCAACAGATCAGTTTGTGGAGGCAAAACAACTTTCTCCAGCTGAACTCAGACAAGACTGAAATAATCGTTTTTGTCACAGAAACAAAGAGAAAGTGTTAGCGGTCACCTCCAGAGTCTCGCTCTAAAACCTACAAACCAAGTTATAAATCTGGGGGTAATAATGGACTCAGACTTGAACTTTAATAGCCACGTCAAATCAATAACATCAGCAGCTTTTTACCATCTAAAAAACATTGCCAAAATCAAAAATATAGTGTCAAAACCAGATTTAGAGAGACTTATCCATGCGTTTGTCTCCAGTAGATTAGACTACTGTAACGGCCTGCTCACTGGTCTCTCCAAACGAGCTGTAAAACAGCTGCAGTACATCCAGAACGCTGCTGCTCGGGTCCTGACCAGAACCAGGAAGTATGATCACATTAGTCCTGTTCTCAGGTCTCTGCACTGGCTCCCTGTGGCTCAGAGAAGAGACTTTAAAGCAGCTCTGCTTGTGTACAAGTCTCTCCATGGCCTAGCACCAAAGTACATCTTGGATATGTTAGTGCCATATGAACCATCTCGGACTCTGAGGACCTCAGGGACCGGCCTCCTGCTGGTGCCAGAGTCAGGACAAAACATGGGGAATCTGCGTTTCAGTTTTATGCAGCTAAAATCTGGAACATTCTTCCTGAAGATGTGAGACAGGCTTCTACTCTGACAATGTTCAAATCTAAGCTAAAAACAGTTTTGTTTAGCTGCGCATATGACTAAAAGGATTTTTTCTTTGCACTCTTCTCTTTTGTTTGTGATTTTATTAGTTTAGAAAATCAGTTGGATTGATAATTTTTAATTTAGTTAATTTTATTGTATTTCTGTAATTTCTTTGTGATTTGAATGCATTTTTCCTGCTGTGAAGCACTTTGAATTGCCTTGTGTATGAAATGTGCTCTACAAATAAACTTGCCTTGCCTTAATATTTCAACTTCAACTCACACTGTGTTTGATTTAATGATATTTAAATGATTAACATGATGATCACATGATGATCACATGATGATCACATGACGTCCTCACCACGTCGTCCAGGTTGACGTTGGCTCCTCGACGGATCAGCTCCTGGACGATGTCCAGACTTCCCTGCTCAGCCGCCAGCATCAGAGGAGTCTGACCGTTCTACAACACACACACACAACACACACACACACACACAACATGAGAGTCTGACCGTTCTACAACACACACACACAACACACACACACACACACACAACATGAGAGTCTGACCGTTCTACAACACACACACACAACACACACACATAACATGAGAGTCTGACCGTTCTACAACACACACACACACAACACACACACATAACATGAGAGTCTGACCGTTCTACAACACACACACACACAACACACACACACAACATGAGAGTCTGACCGTTCTACAACACACACACACAACACACACACACACACACACACAACATGAGAGTCTGACCGTTCTACAACACACACACATAACATGAGAGTCTGACCGTTCTACAACACACACACACACAACACACACACATAACATGAGAGTCTGACCGTTCTACAACACACACACACACAACACACACACATAACATGAGAGTCTGACCGTTCTACAACACACACACACACAACACACACACATAACATGAGAGTCTGACCGTTCTACAACACACACACACACAACACACACACATAACATGAGAGTCTGACCGTTCTACAACACACACACACACAACACACACACACAACATGAGAGTCTGACCGTTCTACAACACACACACACACAACACACACACATAACATGAGAGTCTGACCGTTCTACAACACACACACACACAACACACACACACAACATGAGAGTCTGACCGTTCTACAACACACACACACAACACACACACACAACATGAGAGTCTGACCATAACAGCATCATAGCAGTTAGCTTACGTTGCTGCACATGTTCATGGTCATAAATGCTAACGCTAATAACATGACAGTTAGCTTACGTCGCTGCACATGTTCATGGTCATAAATGCTAACGCTAATAACATGACAGTTAGCTTACGTCGCTGCACATGTTCATGGTCATAAATGCTAACGCTAATAACATGACAGTTAGCTTACGTCGCTGCACATGTTCATGGTCATAGATGCTAACGATAATAGCATGACAGTTAGCTTACGTCGCTGCACATGTTCATGGTCATAGATGCTAACGCTAATAGCATGACAGTTAGCTTACGTCGCTGCACATGTTCATGGTCATAGATGCTAACGCTAATAGCATGACAGTTAGCTTACGTCGCTGCACATGTTCATGGTCATAGATGCTAACGCTAATAGCATAACAGTTAGCTTACGTCGCTGCACATGTTCATGGTCATAAATGCTAACGCTAATAGCATGACAGTTAGCTTACATCGCTGCACATGTTCATGGTCATGAATGCTAACGATAATAGCATGACAGTTAGCTTACATCGCTGCACATCTTCATGGTCATAAATGCTAACGATAATAGCATGACAGTTAGCTTACGTCGCTGCACATATTCAGAGTCATAAATGCTAATGCTAATAGCATGACAGTTATCTTACGTCGCTGCACATGTTCATGGTCGTAGATGCTAACGCTAATAGCATGACAGTTAGCTTACGTCGCTGCACATGTTCATGGTCATAAATGCTAACGATAATAGCATGACAGTAAGCTTACGTCGCTGCACATATTCAGAGTCATAAATGCTAATGCTAATAGCATGACAGTTATCTTACGTCGCTGCACATGTTCATGGTCGTAGATGCTAACGCTAATAGCATGACAGTTAGCTTACGTCGCTGCACATGTTCATGGTCATAAATGCTAACGATAATAGCATGACAGTAAGCTTACGTCGCTGCACATGTTCATGGTCATACATGCTAACGATAATAGCATGACAGTTAGCTTACGTTGCTGCACATGTTTAGTCATAAATGCTAACGCTAATAGCATGACAGTTATCTTACGTCGCTGCACATGTTCATGGTCATAGATGCTAACGATAATAGCATGACAGTTAGCTTACGTCGCTGCACATGTTCATGGTCATAAATGCTAACGATAATAGCATGACAGTTAGCTTACGTCGCTGCACATATTCAGAGTCATAAATGCTAATGCTAGTAGCATGACAGTTAGCTTACGTCGCTGCACATGTTCATGGTCGTAGATGCTAACGCTAATAGCATGACAGTTAGCTTACGTCGCTGCACATGTTCATGGTCATAAATGCTAACGATAATAGCATGACAGTAAGCTTACGTCGCTGCACATGTTCATGGTCATACATGCTAACGATAATAGCATGACAGTTAGCTTACGTCGCTGCACATGTTTAGTCATAAATGCTAACGCTAATAGCATGACAGTTATCTTACGTCGCTGCACATGTTCATGGTCATAGATGCTAACGATAATAGCATGACAGTTAGCTTACGTCGCTGCACATGTTCATGGTCATAAATGCTAACGATAATAGCATGACAGTTAGCTTACGTTGCTGCACATGTTCATGGTCATAGATGCTAACGATAATAGCATGACAGTTAGCTTACGTCGCTGCACATGTTCATGGTCATAGATGCTAACGCTAATAGCATGACAGTTAGCTTACGTCGCTGCACATGTTCATGGTCATAGATGCTAACGCTAATAGCATGACAGTTAGCTTACGTAGCTGCACATGTTCATGGTCATAGATGCTAACGCTAATAGCATAACAGTTAGCTTACGTCGCTGCACATGTTCATGGTCATAAATGCTAACGCTAATAGCATGACAGTTAGCTTACATCGCTGCACATGTTCATGGTCATGAATGCTAACGATAATAGCATGACAGTTAGCTTACATCGCTGCACATCTTCATGGTCATAAATGCTAACGATAATAGCATGACAGTTAGCTTACGTCGCTGCACATATTCAGAGTCATTAAATGCTAATGCTAATAGCATGACAGTTATCTTACGTCGCTGCACATGTTCATGGTCGTAGATGCTAACGCTAATAGCATGACAGTTAGCTTACGTCGCTGCACATGTTCATGGTCATAAATGCTAACGATAATAGCATGACAGTAAGCTTACGTCGCTGCACATGTTCATGGTCATACATGCTAACGATAATAGCATGACAGTTAGCTTACGTTGCTGCACATGTTTAGTCATAAATGCTAACGCTAATAGCATGACAGTTATCTTACGTCGCTGCACATGTTCATGGTCATAGATGCTAACGATAATAGCATGACAGTTAGCTTACGTCGCTGCACATGTTCATGGTCATAAATGCTAACGATAATAGCATGACAGTTAGCTTACGTCGCTGCACATGTTCATGGTCATAAATGCTAACGATAATAGCATGACAGTTAGCTTACGTCGCTGCACATGTTCATGGTCATAAATGCTAATGATAATAGCATGACAGTTAGCTTACGTCGCTGCACATGTTTAGTCATAAATGCTAACGCTAATAGCATGACAGTTAGCTTACGTCACTGCACATGTTCATGGTCATAGATGCTAACGCTAATAGCATGACAGTTAGCTTACGTCGCTGCATATGTTCAGGGTCATAGATGCTAACGCTAATAGCATGACAGTTATCTTACGTCGCTGCACATGTTCATGGTCGTAGATGCTAACGCTAATAGCATGACAGTTAGCTTACGTCGCTGCACAGGTTCATGGTCATAAATGCTAACGATAATAGCATGACAGTTAGCTTACGTCGCTGCACATGTTTAGTCATAAATGCTAACGCTAATAGCATGACAGTTAGCTTACGTCGCTGCACATGTTCAGGGTCATAGATGCTAACGCTAATAGCATGACAGTTAGCTTACGTCGCTGCACATGTTCATGGACATAGATGCTAACGCTAATAGCATGACAGTTAGCTTACGTCGCTGCACATGTTCATGGTCATAGATGCTAACGCTAATAGCATGACAGTTAGCTTACGTAGCTGCACATGTTCATGGTCATAAATGCTAACGATAATAGCATGACAGTTAGCTTACTTCCTATAAGTGATCTGTTCTTCTGTATCTATCTCTGTATCTACCTGCGTTGCACCAATGAAATTTCCCCATGTGGGACAATAAAGGAATATCTTATCTTATCTTATCTTACGTCGCTGCACATGTTCATGGTCATAGATGCTAACGCTAATAGCATGACAGTTAGCTTACGTCGCTGCACATGTTCATGGTCATAAATGATAACGATAATAGCGTGACAGTTAGCTTACGTCGCTGCACATGTTCAGTCATAAATGCTAACGATAATAGCATGACAGTTAGCTTACGTCGCTGCGCATGTTTAGTCATTAATGCTCACGCTAATAGCATGACAGTTATCTTACGTCGCTGCACATGTTCATGGTCATATATGCTAACGCTAATAGCATGACAGTTAGCTTACGTCGCTGCACATGTTCATGTTCATAAATGATAACGATAATAGCATGACAGTTAGCTTACGTCGCTGCACATGTTCAGTCATAAATGCTAACGCTAATAGCATGACAGTTAGCTTACGTCGCTGCACATGTTCATGGTCATAAATGCTAACGCTAATAGCATGACAGTTAGTTTACGTCACTGCACACATTACGTCATAAGGCGCTGGTACAGCTGGCAGCCCGGTGTAAACGCTCTCTCTTCTTTCTCACACTTATTGTGCTTTATCTCCTATATTTTGTAAATATAGTTAGTATATTTTTTCTATTTTACTGTACGATAGGGACACGCGCTGGAATAGTTTTTTAATTCAACTGTTTTGGACTTTTTTCGGCTGGATTTGAGCGTTTTTCGTTGCGTTCGTTGTGTTGTTGTGACGTGAGCTAGCTCCGAGCGAGCCCACCAGCCCCCCCCCCCGCGCCCTCCGGCCGCGCTAAAGTACGGCGTGTCGTCGGTACACGTTTATATACACGTTTATATACACGTTTATATGAAAGAGGAACTCCACGAACGATCAGGACACGCACTGGAATCGCTTTAAATTAACTTGTTTTGACTTTATTCGGCTGGATTGAGTGTTTTCGTCGTGTCGTTGCGATGTGTCTTGGCTCTGAGTCCCCCGGCTCCGGCCCCGCCCCCCGGCTCCGGCCCCGCCCCCCGGCTCCGGCCCCACCCCCCGGCTCCGGCCCCGCCCCCCGGCCTGCGCCGTACCGGGTTTACACAAAGGAGGAACTGATGAAACTGCGGAGAACAGTCGTCTTACCCGGAGATCGTCACGTTATCCCGTCGCAATACTGACCTAACCTAATACTGATGTGCAATTCTGTCATATGTGCAATTACTGTTGGAATTCATGTGCAATCTATGTGCTGTCGTGACACATATTCATGTGCAATTACTGTCGGGATCACATGCAATGGTATTTATTTATTTATTTGTCTATGGGAGTTTTTATTTATTTATAGGAGATCTTCTACTGAAAGTGTTTTTCAGACTTCCTAGAAGTGATCTGTTCTTCTGGATCTACCTCTGTATCTACCTGCGTTGCACCAATGAAATTTCCCCATGTGGGACAATAAAGGAATATCTTATCTTATTCAGAGTCATAAATGCTAACGCTAATAGCATGACAGTTAGCTTACGTCACTGCACATGTTCATGGTCATAAATGCTAACGCTAATAGCATGACAGTTAGCTTACGTCACTGCACATGTTCATGGTCATAGATGCTAACGCTAATAGCATCATAGTCGTTAGCTTACGTCGCTGCACATGTTCATGGTCATAGATGCTAACGCTAATAGCATCATAGTCGTTAGCTTACGTCGCTGCGGCCGTCCACCTCCTTGTACCGCTCCAGATGAGCCTTGAGTCCAGACAGGTTCTCCTCCTCCACCAGAACAAACAGGTTCTGGATGGCCAGAGTGGTCATCTTTATGGACGTCGTGGTGTCCATGTCTGCCAGAGGTCCACCAGGTCCACCAGGTCCACCAGGTCCACCAGGTCCACCAGGTCCACCAGGTCCACCAGGTCCACCAGGTCCAAGAGATCAAAGAGGTCTACCAGAAGGACAAGAAACAAGTCTAAAGCAGGTCAAAAGCGGGACTAAAGAAGGTCTAAAGCAGGACTAAAGCAGGACTAAAGCAGGACTAAAGCAGGACCAAAGCAGGTCTAAAGCAGGACTAAAGCGGGTCTAAAGAAGGTCTAAAGCAGGACCAAAGCAGGTCTAAAGCAGGACTAAAGCGGGTCTAAAGAAGGTCTAAAGCAGGACTAAAGCAGGACTAAAGCAGGACTAAAGCAGGTCTAAAGCAGGACTAAAGCAGGACTAAAGAAGGTCTAAAGCAGGACTAAAGCAGGACTAAAGCAGGACTAAAGCAGGTCTAAAGCAGGACTAAAGCAGGACTAAAGCAGGACTAAAGCGGGACTAAAGCGGGACTAAAGCGGGTCTAAAGCAGGACTAAAGCAGGACTAAAGCAGGACTAAAGCAGGTCTAAAGCAGGTCTAAAGCAGGTCTAAAGCAGGACTAAAGCAGGACTAAAGCAGGACTAAAGCAGGACTAAAGCGGGTCTAAAGCGGGTCTAAAGCGGGACTAAAGCGGGTCTAAAGCAGGACTAAAGCAGGACTAAAGCAGGTCTAAAGCAGGACTAAAGCGGGTCTAAAGCAGGACTAAAGCAGGACTAAAGCGGGTCTAAAGCAGGACTAAAGTAGGACTAAAGCGGGTCTAAAGCGGGTCTAAAGCGGGACTAAAACTGGTCTAAAGCGGGTCTAAAGCAGGTCTAAAGCGGGACTAAAACTGGTCTAAAGCAGGACTAAAGCAGGTCTAAAGCAGGTCTAAAGCAGGTCTAAAGCAGGTCTAAAGCAGGACTAAAGCAGGACTAAAGCAGGTCTAAAGCAGGACTAAAGCAGGACTAAAGCAGGACTAAAACAGGACTCAAGCAGGTCCAAAACAGGACTAAAGCAGGACTAAAGCAGGTCTAAAACAGGACTAAAGCAGGACTAAAGCAGGACAAAAGCAGGTCTAAAACAGGACTAAAGCAGGACTAAAGCAGGACTAAAGCAGGTCTAAAGCAGGACTAAAGCAGGACTAAAGCAGGACTAAAGCAGGACTAAAGCAGGACTAAAGCAGGACTAAAGCAGGTCTAAAGCAGGACTAAAGCAGGACTAAAGCAGGACTAAAGCAGGACTAAAGAAGGTCTAAAGCAGGACTAAAGCAGGACTAAAGCAGGACTAAAGCAGGACTAAAGCAGGACTAAAGCAGGACTAAAGCAGGACTAAAGCAGGTCTAAAGCAGGACTAAAGCAGGACTAAAGCAGGACTAAAGCAGGTCTAAAGCAGGACTAAAGCAGGACTAAAGCAGGACTAAAGCAGGACTAAAGCGGGACTAAAGCGGGACTAAAGCGGGACTAAAGCGGGACTAAAGCAGGACTAAAGCAGGTCTAAAGCAGGACTAAAGCGGGACTAAAGCAGGTCTAAAGCAGGACTAAAGCAGGACTAAAGCAGGACTAAAGCAGGACTAAAGCAGGACTAAAGCAGGACTAAAGCAGGACTAAAGCAGGACTAAAGCAGGTCTAAAGCAGGACTAAAGCAGGACTAAAGCAGGACTAAAGCAGGACTAAAGCAGGACTAAAGCAGGACTAAAGAAGGTCTAAAGCAGGACTAAAGCAGGACTAAAGCAGGACTAAAGCAGGACTAAAGCAGGACTAAAGCAGGACTAAAGCAGGTCTAAAGCAGGACTAAAGCAGGACTAAAGCAGGACTAAAGCAGGACTAAAGCAGGACTAAAGAAGGTCTAAAGCAGGACTAAAGCAGGACTAAAGCAGGACTAAAGCGGGACTAAAGCAGGACTAAAGCAGGTCTAAAGCAGGACTAAAGCGGGACTAAAGCAGGTCTAAAGCAGGACTAAAGCAGGACTAAAGCAGGACTAAAGCAGGACTAAAGCAGGTCTAAGGCAGGACTAAAGCAGGACTAAAGCAGGACTAAAGCAGGAATAAAGCAGGACTAAAGCTGGACTAAAGCAGGTCTAAAGCAGGACTAAAGCAGGTCTAAAGAAGGTCTAAAGCAGGACTAAAGCAGGACTAAAGCAGGACTAAAGCAGGACTAAAGCGGGACTAAAGCAGGACTAAAGCAGGTCTAAAGCAGGACTAAAGCGGGACTAAAGCAGGTCTAAAGCAGGACTAAAGCAGGACTAAAGCAGGACTAAAGCAGGTCTAAGGCAGGACTAAAGCAGGACTAAAGCAGGACTAAAGCAGGACTAAAGCTGGACCAAAGCAGGTCTAAAGCAGGACTAAAGCAGGACTAAAGCAGGACCAAAGCAGGTCTAAAGCAGGACTAAAGCGGGTCTAAAGAAGGTCTAAAGCAGGACCAAAGCAGGTCTAAAGCAGGACTAAAGCGGGTCTAAAGAAGGTCTAAAGCAGGACTAAAGCAGGACTAAAGCAGGACTAAAGCAGGACTAAAGCAGGACTAAAGCAGGACTAAAGCAGGTCTAAAGCAGGACTAAAGCAGGACTAAAGCAGGACTAAAGCGGGACTAAAGCGGGACTAAAGCGGGTCTAAAGCAGGACTAAAGCAGGACTAAAGCAGGACTAAAGCAGGTCTAAAGCAGGTCTAAAGCAGGTCTAAAGCAGGTCTAAAGAAGGTCTAAAGCAGGACTAAAGCAGGACTAAAGCAGGACTAAAGCAGGACTAAAGCAGGACTAAAGCGGGTCTAAAGCGGGTCTAAAGCGGGACTAAAGCGGGTCTAAAGCAGGACTAAAGCAGGACTAAAGCAGGTCTAAAGCAGGACTAAAGCGGGACTAAAGCTGGTCTAAAGCAGGTCTAAAGCAGGACTAAAGCAGGACTAAAGCAGGACTAAAGCAGGTCTAAAGCAGGACTAAAGCAGGACTAAAGCAGGACTAAAGCTGGTCTGAAGCAGGTCTAAAGCGGGACTAAAGCAGGACTAAAGCGGGTCTAAAGCAGGACTAAAGTAGGACTAAAGCGGGTCTAAAGCGGGTCTAAAGCGGGACTAAAACTGGTCTAAAGCGGGTCTAAAGCAGGTCTAAAGCGGGACTAAAACTGGTCTAAAGCAGGACTAAAGCAGGTCTAAAGCAGGACTAAAGCAGGTCTAAAGCAGGTCTAAAGCAGGTCTAAAGCAGGACTAAAGCAGGACTAAAGCAGGACAAAAGCAGGACTAAAACAGGACTAAAGCAGGACTAAAGCAGGACTAAAGCAGGTCTAAAGCAGGTCTAAAACAGGACTAAAGCGGGACTAAAACTGGTCTAAAGCAGGACTAAAGCAGGTCTAAAGCAGGTCTAAAGCAGGTCTAAAGCAGGTCTAAAGCAGGACTAAAGCAGGACTAAAGCAGGTCTAAAGCAGGACTAAAGCAGGACTAAAGCAGGACTAAAACAGGACTCAAGCAGGTCCAAAACAGGACTAAAGCAGGACTAAAGCAGGTCTAAAACAGGACTAAAGCAGGACTAAAGCAGGACAAAAGCAGGTCTAAAACAGGACTAAAGCAGGACTAAAGCAGGACTAAAGCAGGTCTAAAGCAGGACTAAAGCAGGACTAAAGCAGGACTAAAGCAGGACTAAAGCAGGACTAAAGCAGGACTAAAGCAGGTCTAAAGCAGGACTAAAGCAGGACTAAAGCAGGACTAAAGCAGGACTAAAGAAGGTCTAAAGCAGGACTAAAGCAGGACTAAAGCAGGACTAAAGCAGGACTAAAGCAGGACTAAAGCAGGACTAAAGCAGGACTAAAGCAGGTCTAAAGCAGGACTAAAGCAGGACTAAAGCAGGACTAAAGCAGGTCTAAAGCAGGACTAAAGCAGGACTAAAGCAGGACTAAAGCAGGACTAAAGCGGGACTAAAGCGGGACTAAAGCGGGACTAAAGCGGGACTAAAGCGGGACTAAAGCAGGTCTAAAGCAGGACTAAAGCGGGACTAAAGCAGGTCTAAAGCAGGACTAAAGCAGGACTAAAGCAGGACTAAAGCAGGACTAAAGCAGGACTAAAGCAGGACTAAAGCAGGACTAAAGCAGGACTAAAGCAGGACTAAAGCAGGACTAAAGCAGGTCTAAAGCAGGACTAAAGCAGGACTAAAGCAGGACTAAAGCAGGACTAAAGCAGGACTAAAGAAGGTCTAAAGCAGGACTAAAGCAGGACTAAAGCAGGACTAAAGCAGGACTAAAGCAGGACTAAAGCAGGACTAAAGCAGGTCTAAAGCAGGACTAAAGCAGGACTAAAGCAGGACTAAAGCAGGACTAAAGCAGGACTAAAGAAGGTCTAAAGCAGGACTAAAGCAGGACTAAAGCAGGACTAAAGCGGGACTAAAGCAGGACTAAAGCAGGTCTAAAGCAGGACTAAAGCGGGACTAAAGCAGGTCTAAAGCAGGACTAAAGCAGGACTAAAGCAGGACTAAAGCAGGACTAAAGCAGGTCTAAGGCAGGACTAAAGCAGGACTAAAGCAGGACTAAAGCAGGAATAAAGCAGGACTAAAGCTGGACTAAAGCAGGTCTAAAGCAGGACTAAAGCAGGTCTAAAGAAGGTCTAAAGCAGGACTAAAGCAGGACTAAAGCAGGACTAAAGCAGGACTAAAGCGGGACTAAAGCAGGACTAAAGCAGGTCTAAAGCAGGACTAAAGCGGGACTAAAGCAGGTCTAAAGCAGGACTAAAGCAGGACTAAAGCAGGACTAAAGCAGGTCTAAGGCAGGACTAAAGCAGGACTAAAGCAGGACTAAAGCAGGACTAAAGCTGGACCAAAGCAGGTCTAAAGCAGGACTAAAGCAGGACTAAAGCAGGACTAAAGCGGGTCTAAAGAAGGTCTAAAGCAGGACCAAAGCAGGTCTAAAGCAGGACTAAAGCGGGTCTAAAGAAGGTCTAAAGCAGGACTAAAGCAGGACTAAAGCAGGACTAAAGCAGGACTAAAGCAGGACTAAAGCAGGACTAAAGCAGGTCTAAAGCAGGACTAAAGCAGGACTAAAGCAGGACTAAAGCGGGACTAAAGCGGGACTAAAGCGGGTCTAAAGCAGGACTAAAGCAGGACTAAAGCAGGACTAAAGCAGGTCTAAAGCAGGTCTAAAGCAGGTCTAAAGCAGGTCTAAAGCAGGTCTAAAGCAGGACTAAAGCAGGACTAAAGCAGGACTAAAGCAGGACTAAAGCAGGACTAAAGCGGGTCTAAAGCGGGTCTAAAGCGGGACTAAAGCGGGTCTAAAGCAGGACTAAAGCAGGACTAAAGCAGGTCTAAAGCAGGACTAAAGCGGGACTAAAGCTGGTCTAAAGCAGGTCTAAAGCAGGACTAAAGCAGGACTAAAGCAGGACTAAAGCAGGTCTAAAGCAGGACTAAAGCAGGACTAAAGCAGGACTAAAGCTGGTCTGAAGCAGGTCTAAAGCGGGACTAAAGCAGGACTAAAGCGGGTCTAAAGCAGGACTAAAGTAGGACTAAAGCGGGTCTAAAGCGGGTCTAAAGCGGGACTAAAACTGGTCTAAAGCGGGTCTAAAGCAGGTCTAAAGCGGGACTAAAACTGGTCTAAAGCAGGACTAAAGCAGGTCTAAAGCAGGACTAAAGCAGGTCTAAAGCAGGTCTAAAGCAGGTCTAAAGCAGGACTAAAGCAGGACTAAAGCAGGACAAAAGCAGGTCTAAAACAGGACTAAAGCAGGACTAAAGCAGGACTAAAGCAGGTCTAAAGCAGGTCTAAAACAGGACTAAAGCAGGACTAAAGCAGGACTAAAGCAGGTCTAAAGCAGGACTAAAACAGGACTAAAGCAGGTCCAAAACAGGACTAAAGCAGGACTAAAGCAGGTCTAAAACAGGACTAAAGCAGGACTAAAGCAGGACAAAAGCAGGTCTAAAACAGGTCTAAAGCAGGACTAAAGCAGGACTAAAGCAGGACTAAAGCAGGACTAAAACAGGACTAAAGCAGGACTAAAGCAGGATTAAAACAGGACTAAAGCAGGACAAAAGCAGGACTAAAACAGCTCCAAAGCAGGTCTAAAGCAGGACTAAAGCAGGACAAAAGCAGGACTAAAGCAGGTCTAAAGCAGGTCTAAAGCAGGTCTAAAGCAGGTCTAAAGCAGGACTAAAGCAGGTCTAAAGCAGGACTAAAGCAGGACTAAAGCGGGTCTAAAGCGGGTCTAAAGCGGGACTAAAGCAGGACTAAAGCAGGTCTAAAGCAGGACTAAAGCAGGACTAAAGCAGGACTAAAGCAGGTCTAAAGCAGGTCTAAAGCAGGACTAAAGCAGGTCTAAAGCAGGACTAAAGCAGGTCTAAAGCAGGTCTAAAGCAGGTCTAAAGCAGGACTAAAGCAGGACTAAAGCAGGACTAAAGCAGGACTAAAGCAGGACTAAAACAGGACTAAAACAGGACTAAAGCAGGTCCAAAACAGGACTAAAGCAGGACTAAAGCAGGTCTAAAACAGGACTAAAGCAGGACTAAAGCAGGACAAAAGCAGGTCTAAAACAGGACTAAAGCAGGACTAAAGCAGGACTAAAGCAGGTCTAAAGCGGGTCTAAAGCAGGACTAAAGCAGGTCTAAAGCAGGACTAAAGCAGGACTAAAGCAGGACTAAAGCAGGACTAAAGCAGGTCTAAAGCAGGACTAAAGCACGACTAAAACAGGTCTAAAGCAGGACTAAAGCAGGACTAAAGCAGGACTAAAGCAGGTCTAAAGCAGGTCTAAAGCAGGACTAAAGCAGGTCTAAAGCAGGACTAAAACAGGACTAAAGCAGGACTAAAACAGGACTAAAGCAGGACTAAAGCAGGACTAAAACAGGACTAAAGCAGGACTAAAGCAGGATTAAAACAGGACTAAAGCAGGACTAAAACAGCTCCAAAGCAGGTCTAAAGCAGGACTAAAGCAGGACAAAAGCAGGACTAAAGCAGGACTAAAACAGGACTAAAGCAGGACTAAAACAGGACTAAAGCAGGACTAAAGCAGGACTAAAACAGGACTAAAGCAGGACTAAAGCAGGATTAAAACAGGACTAAAGCAGGACTAAAGCAGGACTAAAACAGCTCCAAAGCAGGTCTAAAGCAGGACTAAAGCAGGACAAAAGCAGGACTAAAGCAGGACTAAAGCGGGTCTAAAGCAGGACTAAAGCAGGTCTAAAGCAGGACTAAAGCAGGACTAAAGCAGGACTAAAGCAGGACTAAAGCAGGTCTAAAGCAGGACTAAAGCAGGACTAAAGCAGGACTAAAGCAGGTCTAAAGCAGGACTAAAGCACGACTAAAACAGGTCTAAAGCAGGACTAAAGCAGGTCTAAAGCAGGTCTAAAGCAGGACTAAAGCAGGACTAAAGCAGGACTAAAGCAGGACTAAAGCAGGTCTAAAGCAGGACTAAAGCACGACTAAAACAGGTCTAAAGCAGGACTAAAGCAGGACTCATTTGCTCTATAATTACAGTCAGTCTCTTTGTTTTTCTCAGATCTCTTCATAAACATGTGAATAATAATAACGTGTTCATAATCCGTCAGGAGCCATAAATGTGTGGATCGGTCCAAAGGCTGCTGCTGATAACAGAGCAATAACAACCATTTCTATTCAGTCATTATTATTTCTGTTTAATAATTAATCATAAATTCAGCTTCGCTGCAGTGAAGGAATTTACACGCTCTTAATGAGATGCCATTATTGTCTCCAGCGCCACGCCCTTCTTTTCCTTTCACATCATCAATAAACTCATATTTAAAATAGAGAAATTATATTTAAATATATATACACTCTTTGCAAAGCTGTAATGACCTTATAACCTTCAAACCACGACAAGAAAAGCAATTAAATTAAATCCATAAACGTCAGAAACAAAACATGCAGCGCTTTTATTGCTTAAACTGTTTAAGAAAAATATATAACGTTTTCAAATTATTTATCTTTTTCAGCGCCGCATCTTCGACATCCATCATCATTTACCAATCAATAACCGTCTTTATCTGCAAAAGATGCTGTTTGTTTTGTCCTTTTGTCCTTTTACCGTCGCCACAGATTTGTCCCGGTCCTGGTCCTTTTCCCCGGCGCTCGCTGCGGTCCGTGCCCGGCTCAGAGCGCTGTTCGTCGGCTTCAGTTTGGATGACGCTCCGCTCTATTCTCCACCCGCAGCGGAAGCCATCTTTGATCCGAACAACAGCACAAAGCCCGCAAAACCGGTGCGCTGCGTCCGGTTTGCCCCTTTAAAACAAAACCGCTCTCGACGAGAAACCTGGAAATGACGTGCAGATTTACCCAATCTACGGCACGATATCACCACAAGCTGCTTTGGAAGAACATCACTAATGAAAGTAATTCATTTCCCAGCTCCGGTATCGTTAGTATTTACGGGTTGAAGGCAGCATATTTCAGTTGTGTTTTGCTTTGAAGCCGCGGGTGGAGAGACACTTCCGCTGACTGGAGGAGGAGAACAGACGGTTTAATGGCGCCGCCGTCACCTGTTCATTCTTCTATTATTATAACGGAATATGTTCATTTTCCTCTGAACACAGTATTATTATAACAGAATATGTTCATTTTCCTCTGAACACAGTATTATTATAACAGAATATGTTCATTTTCCTCTGAACACAGTATTATTATAACGGAATATGTTCATTTTCCTCTGAACACAGTATTATTATAACGGAATATGTTCATTTCCCTCTGAACACAGTATTATTATAACGGAATATGTTCATTTTCCTCTGAACACAGTATTATTATAACGGAATATGTTCATTTCCCTCTGAACACAGTATTATTATAACGGAATATGTTCATTTCCCTCTGAACACAGTATTATTATAACAGAATATGTTCATTTCCCTCTGAACACAGTATTATTATAACGGAATATGTTCATTTTCCTCTGAACACAGTATTATTATAACAGAATATGTTCATTTCCCTCTGAACACAGTATTATTATAACGGAATATGTTCATTTTCCTCTGAACACAGTATTATTATAACAGAATATGTTCATTTTCCTCTGAACACAGTATTATTATAACAGAATATGTTCATTTTCCTCTGAACACAGTATTATTATAACGGAATATGTTCATTTTCCTCTGAACACAGTATTATTATAACAGAATATGTTCATTTCCCTCTGAACACAGTATTATTATAACAGAATATGTTCATTTCCCTCTGAACACAGTATTATTATAACAGAATATGTTCATTTTCCTCTGAACACAGTATTATTATAACAGAATATGTTCATTTTCCTCTGAACACAGTATTATTATAACAGAATATGTTCATTTTCCTCCGAACACAGTATTATTATAACAGAATATGTTCATTTCCCTCTGAACACAGTATTATTATAACAGAATATGTTCATTTTCCTCTGAACACAGTATTATTATAACGGAATATGTTCATTTTCCTCTGAACACAGTATTATTATAACAGAATATGTTCATTTTCCTCTGAACACAGTATTATTATAACAGAATATGTTCATTTTCCTCTGAACACAGTATTATTACTGTATTATTGGATGATGACATTAATATGTTTTTATTTATTCACTTTAAAGACATAAACACAGAGTGAGGGGGAAATAAACATTCAAACAAAATCATGGTCAATGTTGAAAGTTTATTTTCAAATCTTTTTTTCTCCCATTTGTCGATTCGTCAGTTACATTTTGGGCGGAGTCAGTTACATTTTGGGCGGAGTCAGTTACATTTTGGGCGGAGTCAGTTACATTTTGGGCGGAGTCAGTTACATTTTGGGCGGAGTCAGTTACATTTTGGGCGGAGTCAGTTATATTTTGGGCGGAGTCAGTTATATTTTGGGCGGAGTCCGTTTATGATGTCACAGCAGGAGTTTTGTTCTGAAATATGTTTATCCTTGTCTTATGAGTCAGCTGAGTGCAAAATGGGGATGAGAGAAGAGAGGACATGCAGCAAACGGTCGGAGCCAGCACTCAAACTCACGACCCTGTGGCACGTGTGCAGCCACTTTAACCACTGCACCACCGGCAGACCTCATTTATCATTTTATTTATCATTTTCAAAGTGTCCAATGAGAGACAAATATGTAGAGCGCCTGCAGTGTGAGGCCCCTGCAGTGTGAGGGCCCTGCCGTGTGAGGGCCCTGCCGTGTGAGGGCCCTGCCGTGTGAGGGCCCTGCCGTGTGAGGGCCCTGCAGTGTGAGGGCCCTGCCGTGTGAGGGCCCTGCCGTGTGAGGGCCCTGCAGTGTGAGGGCCCTGCAGTGTGAGGGCCCTGCAGTGTGAGGGCCCTGCACTGTCAGGAGTGGCCCTGTCAGGAGCGGCCCTGTCAGGAGTGGCCCTGTCAGGAGTGGCCCTGTCACTCCAAAAGACCTGAGTCTCCTCAGGAGGTGGAGCCGACTCTGGCTCTTCCTGTTCAGTCTGTGTTATGAGTCCAGTCCAGTTTGTGGTTCAGATGAAACACCAGGTCCTTGTATGAGTCACTGTCTCAATGTCCCGTCACTGGTGAGGGGGGCGTGACCTGTCCCGTCCCTGGATGTTCACTGGTGAGGGGGGCGTGGCCTGTCCCGTCCCTGGATGTTCACTGGTGAGGGGGGCGTGACCTGTCCCGTCCCTGGATGTTCACTGGTGAGGGGGGCGTGGCCTGTCCCGTCCCTGTTCACTGTTGAGGGGGGCGTGGCCTCTGTGGAAGTCCAATACTTGTGCGGAATGTGCAATACTGTCATACCCATGTGCAATACTGTCATACCCATGTGCAATACTGTCATACCCATGTGCAATACTGTCATACCCATGTGCAATACTGTCATACCCATGTGCAATACTGTCATACCCATGAGCAATACTGTCATACCCATGTGCAATACTGTCAAACCCATGTGCAACACTGTCATACCCATGTGCAATACTGACATACCCATGTGCAATAATGACATACCCATGTGCAATACTGATATACTCAGGTGCAATACTGACATACCCATGTACAACACAGTCATGCGCATGTGTAATACTGTAATACACATGTGCAATAATGACATTCCCCTGTGCAATACTGACATACCCATGTGCAATACTGACATACTCATGTGCAATACTGTCGTACCCATGGCCTCTGTGGAAGTCCAATAC
Source organism: Eucyclogobius newberryi (assembly GCF_026437365.1). Lineage (NCBI taxonomy): Eukaryota > Metazoa > Chordata > Actinopteri > Gobiiformes > Gobiidae > Eucyclogobius > Eucyclogobius newberryi. The sequence continues at coordinate 28,307 of NW_027316122.1, forward strand.
TTGTGCGGAATGTGCAATAGTGCATACCCATGTTCAATACTGTCATACCCATATGCAATACTGTCATACCCATGTGCAATACTGTCATACCCATGTGCAATACTGACATACCCATGTGCAATATTGTCATAATCAATCATATGCAATACTTTCACACCCATGTGCAATACTGTCATACCCATTTGCAACACTGTCATGCCCATGTGCAATACTGATATACCCATGTGCAATACTGACATAACCATGTGCAATACTGACATACTCAGGTGCAATACTGTCGTACCCGTGTGCAATACTGTCATACCCGTATGCAATACTGTTATACCCATGTGCAATACTGTTATACCCATGTGCAATACTGACATACCCATGTGCAATAGTGACCTACCCATGTGCAATAGTGACCTACCCATGTGCAATACTGACATACTCAGGTGCAATACTGACATACCCATGTGCAATACAGACATACCCCTGTGCAATACTGACATACCCATGTGCAATACTGACATACCCATGTGCAATACTGACATACCCATGTGCAATACTGACATACCCATGTGCAATACTGACATACCCATGTGCAATACTGACATACTCAGGTGCAATACTGTCGTACCCATGTAAAATACTATCATACCCATGTGCAATACTGTCATACCCATGTGCAATACTGTTATTCCCATGTGCAATACTGACGTACCCATGTGCAATACTGTCGTACCCATGTGCAATACTGTCGTACCCATGTGCAATACTGTCGTACCCATGTGCAATACTGTCGTACCCATGTGCAATACTGTCGTACCCATGTGCAATACTGTCATACCCATGTGCAATACTGTTATACCCATGCGCAATACTGACATAACCATGTGCAATACTGACATACCCATGTGCAATACTGACATACCCATGTGCAATACTGACATACTCATGTGCAATCCTGTCGTACCCATGGCCTCTGTGGAAGTCCAATACTTGTGCGGAATGTGCAATACTGCAAACCCATGTTCAATACTGACATAACCATGTGCAATACTGACATACCCATGTGCAATACTGACGTACCCCTGTGCAATATTGACATACCCATGTGCAATACTGACACTCATGTGCAATACTGTCGTACCCATGGCCTCTGTGGAAGTCCAATACTTGTGCGGAATGTGCAATACTGCAAACCCATGTTCAATACTGTCATACCCATATGCAATACTGTTATACCCATGTGCAATACTGTCATACCCATGTGCAATACTGACGTACTCAGGTGCAATACTGCCGTACCCATGTGCAATACTGTCATACCCATGTGCAATACTGACATACCCATGTGCAATACTGACATACTCAGGTGCAATACTGACATACCCAGGTGCAATACTGACATACTCAGGTGCAATACTGTCGTACCCATGTGCAATACTGTCGTACCCATGTGCAATACTGACACTCAGGTGCAATACAGACATACTCAGGTGCAATACTCAGGTGCAATACAGACATGCCCATGTGCAACACTGTCGTACCCCTGTGCAACACTGACATACCCCTGTGCAATACTGACATACCCCTGTGCAATACTGACATACCCCTGTGCAATACTGACATACCCCTGTGCAATACTGACATACCCCTGTGCAATACTGACATACCCATATGCAATAATTTCAAACCCATGTGCAATTCACCCTGGAGAGACAAAGAGACCACGAGGATGGATGGATGGATGGATTTATTCACGAGTTATTTGGCGCTCAGACCCCGGCGGAAGACGTTGCAATCATGGGCACTCCATGATCTATTTGTATTAGATGTCTCCCCCCAAAAACTCCGGGGTCTGAGCAGCTGTGTGCCAAGGTTATTACTGATACTCAGAAAGAACGTAACAGCAGATACTTAGTATAGAGTAGACTGGTCAGGCCACGAGGCCGCCATTGATCACGTGGTGGCCCGAGAGGGGCGGAGGCCCGAGAGGGGCGGATGCGTAGTGACGGGGAGAGTAGGGGGCAATGCCCTGAAAACCATAAGCGTCTGAAATGGAGGCATCTATTCACGGAGAAGTGGTGAAGGACCGAGGACAGGAATATGAAGCACCTGGGAGTAGATAAGAAATGACGTAGACACGGGGAGAGCTAGAGGAGCCGCTAAGGAACAGGTAATGAGGAAATATGAACCACCACCAGTATTTGTAGCGAGACGAGACTTACTAGAGATGCGAGGGGCGTTGAGCCACCAAGATCGGAGGCAGGTAGGAACGAACATACGAGCAGAAGGGCCCGAGTTGTTAGAGGGCTGTGGAGGATATGCCCTGAGTGGCGGCGGATGTAGCAGCTCCTATTCTAAACCAGTGCCCGGTGTGAAGACGAGAGGGCAGATTGCATGGGATCGATGTTCCCCTCGGATATTTCCGAAACCAGGGTGCTGCAGTCATGGGCTGGCCTCCTGGAGTCAGGAGCATTGGGGATGAGGTCCGCCGTAGTTTGACCCGATTGCGAGTTTAGCCGAAGCTCTAAGAGGCAGAATGAGCCACGTGTGCGGCTATGAGATGCAGGGGTTTTGCCTTTAGGGATTTGAAAGTTACATGATAGACTTCTAATACCCCCCAAAAACAAAGGAGGCGGCAGACGACAGGAAGTGGGGGTGTTGGCAGACGGCAGAGCGTGGACAGGATAGCGCCGGCAGAACGTAAACCTGGAAGCGCCGGCAGAACGTAAACCTGGAACGCCGGCAGAACGTAAACCTGGAAGCGCCGGCAGAACGTAAACCTCGAAACGCCGGCAGGACGGCAGAACGTAGACCTGGAGCGCCGGCAGAACGGAAACCTGGAAAGAACGGCAGAATGTAGACCTGGAAGCGCCGGCGAACGGCAGAGCCTGCACGCAATGCGCCGGGGCAGACGGCGGAGCGTGCACACAGTTGCGCGCGCGCAGTGCGCCAGGGAAGACGGCAGAGCGTGCACACAGTGCGCCGGGGCAGGCGGCAGAGCGTGGACAGGAGCGCGCCTGCAGGCGGCAGAGCGTGGACAGGAGCGCGCCGGCAGGCGGCAGAGCGTGGACAGGAGAGCGCCGGCAGGCGGCAGAGCGTGGACAGGAGAGCGCCGGCAGGCGGCAGAGCGTAGACCTGGAAGCGCCGGCAGGCGGCAGAGCGTAGACCTGGAAGCGCCGGCAGGCGGCAGAGCGTGGACAGGAGCGCGTGCCTGCAGGCGGCAGAGCGTGGACAGGAGCGCGCCGGCAGGCGGCAGAGCGTGGACAGGAGAGCGCCGGCAGGCGGCAGAGCGTAGACCTGGAAGCGCCGGCAGAACGTGGGCTGAGAGTGCCGGTAGACGGTAGAACGTGGGCTGAGAGTGCCGGTAGACGGTAGAACGTGGGCTGAGAGTGCCGGTAGACGGCAGAACGTGGGCTGAGAGTGCCGGTAGACGGTAGAACGTGGGCTGAGAGTGCCGGTAGGCCTTAGATTATAATAGAGTTTTAATACCCCCCCAACCAGAGGAGGCGGAGCGTCCGTGTAAAAGTGCCGGGAGTCGGAATGATTTGTCATGGAAAAATTAAATACCATTCCACTGGTGGAGGAGGCGGAACCGGAAGTGAGGTGGGACCGACGCAGTCACCAAACAGATGAGTCGAGAGGGGAGGGGCGAAGCTAGCCAGGTCACGCAGTTTGGAATGAACTCTGAAGCAAGATGGCCTTGGAGGAACAGATTTGGCCCATGAAAACAACCGGAGGGGCCCGGAGCGAGCAGAGGGACAGTAGAGGAACAGTCTGTGGGGCTGGACAGACTGGAACGGTGCTGCAACTCCTGATACGCACATGCGCGAGTAAGCCGGTTTGACAGGCAGTTTGAATTGAATGGCGTGGCTTTTTTGTGCGGCGCTTGCGCTGGTTGCTTAGCGACAGTGAGTGTAGCATGACTAGAGTTACCGTACTTTCGGGCTATAGAAAGGTGCTCCAGAAAGGGAGCTGCCCTGAAATGGGGAAGTTTGTACATAGCTGGCCGCACCGTCATGTGCCCACGGTGTAACGTGGGATATTTTAAACGTGAATATATAGTACATGATGCGATGTAACGGTTGTCTTTTGGACCGGGGGATTGTGGTGCGCCTGCGGACTGGGCACATGGACCCATTTCTCGTGAATATGAGTGAGACGTGCTGCGCATTTTATTTAATTTTATTGTTTAATATATTATCTATTTATTAATGATACCACAGAGTGTTTGGGAAAGCTGAGGAGCAGATACCTTTTCCAATGAATGAGATTGGACAGAGCTGAATAAGAGCCCTAAAAGGAATGAATGGCACGATATGTACAATGCATGGAGCTGCCTCAATCTGCTCCACAGGGAGCAGCGTGCGTGAGGTGAGAGGGCGGGGCAAGGACGTTAGGAATGGAAAAACGAAAGGTAAGTTAGATTGTTGGAGACACCGTAGTTGAGAACCTTGAAATCTTGCTAAAGATGTGAATCAAGCAATATTCGCGAGATGAAGACAATGTAAAAATACTTAATTTCGACTGGGGACATCGCTGGGCGTTCGGCCTAGGGGCCCCGTATGGCCAGCAGCGGGCCTGGGTCAGGCCCCTGGAGTCGAGGCCAGAGAGCGCTGACGCGTGTTGGAGCCTGACGTGGAGAGGAGCGTGTTCTGGAGCTGCTGAGCGATGCAGCTGGACCCGGTGTCAGCATGATCCGGTGGAGAGACGCTGTGGCGCGGGAGGAGCCACGTGAGTGAAGGAGACGTCCCGACGCTCGATGTGGAGGAGGCGCCGCGGCACCGCAGCGTGCGCGGAGCGGCTGATGATTCCTGGTTCCTGCTGCGGGGCGCGCGGCTGGAGGATGGGAAGCGTTTCGAGCGAAAGTGAGGAGTTCTCGTAATGAGAGGACGCGGCGAGCCGGCTCAGCTCTTCCGGGTCAGGTGGGTGCGCTCTTCCGAAGCCGGAGGACCGCGGGAGGGCCCGGGGCCCCGTGAGAGGAACACGGAGGGTCATCTGATATGAACTCTGACATAATATCAGTCGCAGTACGGTTTGAGCGGCCGAGCCATCAGCCTGAGGGCTTAAATGTGACCGCCTGGTGCTGATTTGGAGCAGGGGAGGAGTCACTTGAGAGCGTTGATTGGGGATGAGGAGCAGGTGCGAGGGCCATGGTACAGACGCCCCCTGACCTTTCACCCTACTTCTTTGGCCAGGAAAAACTGCATAACCTCTTTGGGATAAGCGCAGAAACCTGGGAGAGTCCATGGTGAAGTGAGGGATCTGACTCTCACAGACGGACAGGCGGGCGCCCGCTTGAGTGCGATGATGGCGTTGGGGAGAGGCGTCCTTCCATGGTGGCCTTGATGTAGATGGGTGGAGTTAGGTCTTCCATGCTGAATTTACGCAGGCTTCATTACTGTCATACGCATGTGCAACACTGTCATGCCCATATGCAATACTGACATACCCATGTGCAATACTGACATACCCATGTGCAATACTGACATACCCATGTGCAATACTGACATACCCATGTGCAATACTGACATACCCATGTGCAATACTGACATACTCAGGTGCAATACTGACATACCCATGTGCAATACTGACATACCCATGTGCAATACTGACATGCCCATGTGCAATACTGACATACCCATGTGCAATACTGACATACTCAGGTGCAATACTGTCGCATCCATGTGCAATACGGTTATACCGATGTGCAATACTGTCATACGCATGTGCAACACTTTCATGCCCATGTGCAATACTGACATACCCATGTGCAATACTGTTATACCCATGTGCAATACTGACATACCTGTGTGCAATAATGTCACACCCATGTGCAATACTGTCATACCCATGTGCAATACGGTTATACCCATGTGCAATACTGACATACCCATGTGCAAAACTGACATACTGATATGCAATACTGACATACTCAGGTGCAATACTGACATACCCATGTACAACACTGTCATGCCCATGTGCAATACTGACATACCCATGTGCAATACTGACATACCCCTGTGCAATACTGACATACCCATGTGCAATACTGACATACTCAGGTGCAATACTGTCGTACCCATGTGCAATACTGTCATACCCATGAGCAATACTGTTATACCCATGTCAATACCGACATACCCATGTGCAATACTGACATACCCATATGCAATACTGACATACTCAGGTGCAATACTGTCGTGCCCATGTGCAATACTGACATACCCATGTGCAATAATGTTATACCCATGTGCAATACTGACATACCCATGTGCAATACTGACATACAAATGTGCAATACTGACATACCCATGTGCAATACTGACATACTCAGGTGCAATACTGTCGTACCCATGTGCAATACTGACATACCCATGTGCAATACTGACGTACCCAAGTGCAATACTGACATACCCATGTGCAATACTGACATACTCAGGTGCAATACTGTCATACCCAAGTGCAATACTGACATACCCATGTTTAATACTGACATACCCAAGTGCAATACTGACATACCCATGTGCAATACTGATATACCCATGTGCAATACTGACATACCCAAGTGCAATACTGACATACCCATGTGCAATACTGACATACCCAAGTGCAATTCTGACATACCCATGTGCAATACTGATATACCCATGTGCAATACTGTTATACCCATGTGCAATACTGACATACCCATGTGCAATACTGACATACCCATGTGCAATACTGTTATACCCATGTGCAATTCTGACATACCCATATGCAATACTGACATACCCATATGCAATACTGAAATACTCAGGTGCAATACTGACATACCCATGTACAACACTGTCATGCCCATGTGCAATACTGACATACCCATGTGCCATACTGACATACCCATGTGCAATACTGACATACTCAGGTGCAATACTGTCGTACCCATGTGCAATACTGTCATACCCATGTGCAATACTGACATACTCAGGTGCAATACTGTCATACCCATGTGCAATACTGTCATACCCATGTGGAATACTCTGATACTTATGTGCAATACTGACATACCCATGTGCATTACTGACATACTCAGGTGCAATACTGCCGTACCCATATGCAATACTGACATACCCATGTGCAATACTGTTATACCCTTGTGCAATACTGACATACCCATGTGCAATACTGTCATGCCCATGTGCAATACTGACATACAAATGTGCAATACTGACATACCCATGTGCAATACTGACATACTCAGGTGCAATACTGTCGTACTCATGTGCAATACTGATATACCCATGTGCAATATTGTCATAATCAATCATGTGCAATACTTTCAAACCCATGTGCAATACTGTCATACCCATGTGCAACACTGTCATGCCCATGTGCAATACTGATATACCCATGTGCAATACTTACATACCCATGTGCAATACTTACATACCCATGTGCAATACTGTCATACCCATGTGCAATACTGTTATACCCATGTGCAATACTGACATACCCATGTGCAATACTGACATACTCAGGTGCAATACTGACATACCCATGTACAACACTGTCATGCCCATGTGCAATATTGACATACCCATGTGCAATATTGACATACAAATAAGCAATACTGACATACCCATGTGCAATACTGACATACTCAGGTGCAATACTGTCGTACCCATGAGTAATACTGTCATACCCATGTGCAATACTGTTATACCCATGTGCAATACTGACATGCCCATGTGCAATACTGACATACTCAGGGGCAATACTGTCGTACCCATGTGCAATACTGTCATACCCATGTGCAATACTGTTATACCCATGTGCAATACTGACATACCCATGTGCAATACTGACATACCCATGTGCAATACTGACATACATAGGTGCAATCCTGACATATCCATGTACAACACTGTCATGCCCATGTGCAATACTGACATACCCATGTGCAATACTGACAAACCCCTGTGCAATACTGTTATACCCTTGTGCAATACTGACATACTCAGGTGCAATACTGTCGTACCCATGTGCAATACTGTCATACCCATGTGCAATACTGTCATACCCATGTCAATACTGACATACCCATGTGCAATACTGACATACCCATGTGCAATACTGTTATACCCATGTGCAATACTGACATACCCATATGCAATACTGACATACCCATATGCAATACTGACATACTCAGGTGCAATACTGACATACCCATGTACAACACTGTCATGCCCATGTGCAATACTGACATACCCATGTGCAATACTGACATACCCATGTGCAATACTGACATACTCAGGTGCAATACTGTCGTACCCATGTGCAATACTGTCATACCCATGTGCAATACTGACATACTCAGGTGCAATACTGTCATACCCATGTGCAATACTGTCATACCCATGTGCAATACTCTGATACTTATGTGCAATACTGACATACCCATGTGCATTACTGACATACTCAGGTGCAATACTGCCGTACCCATATGCAATACTGACATACCCATGTGCAATACTGTTATACCCTTGTGCAATACTGACATACCCATGTGCAATACTGTCATGCCCATGTGCAATACTGACATACAAATGTGCAATACTGACATACCCATGTGCAATACTGACATACTCAGGTGCAATACTGTCATACTCATGTGCAATACTGATATACCCATGTGCAATATTGTCATAATCAATCATGTGCAATACTTTCAAACCCATGTGCAATACTGTGATACCCATGTGCAACACTGTCATGCCCATGTGCAATACTGATATACCCATGTGCAATACTTACATACCCATGTGCAATACTTACATACCCATGTGCAATACTGTCATACCCATGTGCAATACTGTTATACCCATGTGCAATACTGACATACCCATGTGCAATACTGACATACTCAGGTGCAATACTGACATACCCATGTACAACACTGTCATGCCCATGTGCAATATTGACATACCCATGTGCAATACTGACATACCCCTGTGCAATACTGACATACCCATGTGCAATACTGACATACTCAGGTTTAATACTGTCGTACCCATGGCCTCTGTGGAAGTCCAATACTTGTGCGGAATGTGCAATACTGCATACCCATGTGCAATACTGTCATACCCATATGCAATACTGTCATACCCATGTGCAATACTGTTATACCCATGTGCAATACTGTCACACCCATGTGCAATACTGTCACACCCATGTGCAATACTTTCACACCCATGTGCAATACTGTCATACCCATGTGCAATACTGACATACCCATGTGCAATACTGTTATACCCATGTATAATACTGACATACCCATGTGCAATACTGACATACCCATGTGCAATACTGACATACTCAGGTGCAATACTGTCACACCCATGTGCAATACTGTCAAATCAAATCAAATCAAATCAATTTATTTTTGTAAGGCCCAAAATCACAACAACAGTTTCCTCTGAGGGCCACAGGGAGAAATGAATCAACAATGTCTGTGGTGGCGAGGGACGATGTCCCAGGGTCCTCTGTCCTTAGACTCTCCTTCTCGGCCAGGAAAAACTACAAAAAAACCTCTTTGGGAAAAAAGCGTAGAAACCTGGAGGAGTTCCAGTGAAGGAGGATGTGACTCTCACAGACGGACAGACGGACACGAGGAGACTGGAGCTGGACCCACTCTTCAGGCAGACGAGGGACCGTCCACACAGGGCAGGGACACTTCACCAGGGGAGGGGCATCTGGGTCCACAGGTCCTCAGGAGTGAGAGAAAGAAAAAGAAGGCGGTGAACAGTTTGCAAGTGGAATCAAAAAATAAATATTGTTTGATAGCATAAGTAGTCAGAAGAAGAAGAGGATAGTGCTCAAGCTGTCATACTTGCCCCAGCACAGTTACTCCTAGGGCAGCGGAGCTGAAGCTGTGGGTTTATCTTTATGTTCCTAACTACTCTGACCATAAGCGATTTCGAAGAGGAACGTTTTAAGCCTGGACTTAAATGAAGAGACTGTGTCAGCAGATTTAACATGGGTCGGGAGCTGATTCCATAACACAGGAGCTTGGGAGCTAAACGCTCTACCTCCTACAGTACTTTTAGAGACTCTTGGGACCACCAGAAGGCCGGCATTCTGAGAGTGAAGAGCTCTGATTGGATGAGATGGTTCTATAGCATCTTTGAGGTGGGAGGGGCCATGTCATTTATGGCTTTGTAAATCAGGAGTAGAATTTTGAATTTGATTCTAAACTCGACAGGAGCCAGTGAAGAGACTTCAGCACTGGCGTAATGTGCTCTCTTCTTTTTGTTCCTGTTAGTAATCTTGCTGCTGCATTTTGAACCAGTTAAAGCTTTTTATGGAGCTTTTAGGACCTGCTGTGAGCAGGAGTTACAGGAGAATCTAGTCGTTACAAATGCATGGATAAGTTTTTCAGCTTCACTTTTAGGCAGGATTCTTCTGATTTTGGCTCTTGTTGTGCAAATGGAAAGAGTCTGTTTTACAAGCTTTATTTATATGAGCTTTAAATGAGAGCTCCTGGTCCAATAAGACTCTGAGGTTTCTTACAGTAGAACTGTCATACGCATGTGCAACACTGTCATGCCCATGTGCAATACTGATATACCCATGTGCAATACTGACATACCCATGTGCAATACTGACATACCCATGTGCAATACAGACATACTCAGGTGCAATACTGTCGCACCCATGTGCAATATTGCCATACCCATGTGCAATACGGTTATACCCATGTGCAATACTGACATACCCATGTGCAATACTGACATGCCCATATGCAATACTGACATATTCAGGTGCAATACTGACATACCCATGTGCAATACTGACATACCCATGTGCAATACTGACATACCCCTGTGCAATACTGACATACCCATGTGCAATACTGACATACTCGGGTGCAATACTGTCGTACCCATGTGCAATACTGTCATACCCATGAGCAATACTGTTATACCCATGTCAATACCGACATACCCATGTGCAATACTGACATACCCATATGCAATACTGACATACTCAGGTGCAATACTGTCGTACCCATGTGCAATACTGACATACCCATGTGCAATACTGACATACCCAAGTGCAATACTCACATACCCATGTGCAATACTGACATACTCAGGTGCAATACTGACATACCCAAGTGCAATACTGACATACCCATGTGCAATACTGACATACTCAGGTACAATACTGTTTAACCCATGTGCAATACTGACATACCCATGTGCAATACTGACATACCCAAGTGCAATACTGACATACCCATGTGCAATACTGACATACCCAAGTGCAATACTGACATACCCATGTGCAATACTGATATACCCATGTGCAATACTGACATACTCAGGTGCAATAGTGACATACTCAGGTGCAATACTGACATACCCATGTGCAATACTGACATACTCAGGTGCAATACTGACATACTCAGGTGCAATACTGACATACCCATGTGCAATACTGACATACCCATGTGCAATACTGACATACTCAAGTGCAATACTGACATACTCAGGTGCAATACTTTCGTACTCACAAGTAATTAAGTTCATATTCATGTGCATAACTGATGTAAATAAGAGTGTTTTATTTTGTTTACTTACTTACTATTAGTATTATTTAGTCTTATGCTAGCTATTTTTACATTACTTTATTTTATTATAATTATTTTATAATTATCGTATTTTTATCTTAATGTTTTTATTTTATATATCTATTTTTTTTTTTTTATTCCCTTCTCCATTTCCTCTTCAGATATGAGAAGAGTTCTTCTTTTATCAAGAGTGTTTGAAACTGAATCTGTTCTTTCCTCTGGATCTACTGCAGTGGAACCACCACATGTCCCTGTGGGGACAACATGTCCCACATGTCCCTGTGGGACAATAAAGGAATATATTATATTATATTATCTTATCTCACACACATGTAAAGCGTCCAATCAGATCCATGTGTGACGTCACATGTCTCACATAAAGACATATGAGACAGAATAACATCCAAATGTGAAAAAACATGATTTAAAACAGAATAAATTATTTCTGATTTTCATCAAAAATACACTTGATTCATAAATATTCGCCACATTTCAACCTTTATTTGTTCAAATGTGTTTAAGCTTCGATGTAGAATGTTGATCAAATAATCCAATTAGTATTGAAAATAGATTTCTTAATGATTCTGGTTTGGTCCTGATTAATCCTTAGCCGTTTTATTGTGAAAAGCCCACACTTCCTGTTGACTCAAATGAAAAGTGAAAGTAAAGTTGATGCGTCACAAATGTCCGTGTGACGCTCCCGGATGTACGAGCCACTGCCGTGAGTCTCTAACTTTAGACTTTTACAGATCTAACAACACTCTGTGTTCTAACGAGACAGTGACGATTCCACTGTTTTAGTCAGGCTGACAGGGGCTGACAGGGGCTGACAGGGGCTGACAGGGGCTGACAGGGGCTGACAGGGGCTGACAGGTGGTGCTTTAATGTTTAATGTACTCTATTGATTATGTTTCTGTTACAGGAGCAACGACATGAGCAACAACGCAGCACGTAAGACACTCACACACACACACACTCACACACTCTCACACACACGCACTCACACACACACACACACACACACACACACACACACACTCACACACTCTCACACACTCACACACACACACACACACTCACACACTCTCACACACACACACACACACACACACACACACACACACACACACACTCACACACACACACACACACACACACACACACACACTCACACAGCCCCCCCTCACCATCAGCTCCAGCAGAGGATGAACTTCCTGCAGCAGCTGAAGAAAGACAAGCTGATGATGGAGCAGTTCTACATGACCATCACCTCCTCATCACCTCCTCATCACCTCCTCATCACCTCCTCCATCACCTCCTCATCACCTCCTCATCACCTCCTCATCACCTCCTCCATCACCTCCTCATCACCTCCTCATCACCTCCTCCATCACCTCCTCATCACCTCCTCCATCACCTCCTCATCACCTCCTCATCACCTCCTCCATCACCTCCTCCATCACCTCCTCATCACCTCCTCATCACCTCCTCCATCACCTCCTCATCACCTCCTCATCACCTCCTCATCACCTCCTCATCACCTCCTCATCACCTCCTCCATCACCTCCTCATCACCTCCTCCATCACCTCCTCATCACCTCCTCATCACCTCCTCCATCACCTCCTCCATCACCTCCTCATCACCTCCTCATCACCTCCTCCATCACCTCCTCATCACCTCCTCATCACCTCCTCATCACCTCCTCATCACCTCCTCATCACCTCCTCATCACCTCCTCCATCACCTCCTCATCACCTCCTCCATCACCTCCTCCATCACCTCCTCATCACCTCCTCATCACCTCCTCCATCACCTCCTCATCACCTCCTCATCACCTCCTCATCACCTCCTCATCACCTCCTCATCACCTCCTCATCACCTCCTCATCACCTCCTCCATCACCTCCTCATCACCTCCTCATCACCTCCTCCATCACCTCCTCATCACCTCCTCATCACCTCCTCCATCACCTCCTCCATCACCTCCTCATCACCTCCTCATCACCTCCTCCATCACCTCCTCATCACCTCCTCATCACCTCCTCATCACCTCCTCATCACCTCCTCATCACCTCCTCATCACCTCCTCCATCACCTCACAGGTGATCGGCTGCAGACTTCCATCAAGCAGGAGGCCACTCCCCTCAGGCAGGAGGCCACTCCCCTCAGGCAGGAGGCCACTCCCCTCAGGCAGGAGGCCACTCCCCTCAGGCAGGAGGCCACTCCCCTCAGGCTGGAGGCCACTCCCCTCAGGCAGGAGACCACTCCCCTCAGGCAGGAGACCACTCCCCTCAGGCTGGAGGCCACTCCCCTCAGGCAGGAGGCCACTCCCCTCAGGCAGGAGACCACTCCCCTCAGGCAGGAGGCCACTCCCCTCAGGCTGGAGGCCACTCCCCTCAGGCCGTTGGACTCATGAACACTTCTTAAACACTGTCACTTTCTGCTCTTCACATGTTAAACATATATATTATGTGTTACTATGTTTAACATATTAACACATAATATATATGTTTAACCTATTAACACATGTTATTTTGATCCTGCATCAGATGAAATTGTTTCTCTTTTGACTCATTCATTGTTTTGTGTTGAATCAGGACAAGTTCCTCTGTGGATTCTGTTCATTGGGTGTGATGTCTCCTCAGGCTCGTGGCGGCACTTCCTGGTCGTCTCCACTGGGAGGAGCTGTGGAGCACAGGACGAGGTAGTGCAGCGACTGACCTCATGGGGGCAGCACCAGGTCCAAGACGTCCAGGACTCCGACTACTTCCTGTGTTTCTGTCCAATCAGCTCCAGGGTGGGAACGGACATCAGCGAGGCCGAGGGGAGCGTGACAGGTACTAAACCAGGACTAAACCAGGACTAAACCAGGACTAAACCAGGACTAAACCAGGACTAAACCAGGACTAAAGCAGGACTAAACCAGGTCTAAACCAGGACTAAACCAGGACTAAACCAGGACTAAACCAGGACTAAAGCAGGACTAAACCAGGTCTAAACCAGGACTAAACCAGGTCTAAACCAGGTCTAAACCAGGACTATGCCGGGACTATGCCGGGACAAAACCGGGTCTAAACCGGGACTAAACCGGGACTAAACCGGGACTAAACCGGGACTAAACCCTGTTCTCGTTGCAGGAGAGCGCCCGTGCGTCCTGGTTGTTCTCCATCACACGTTCGACAGAAAATACATCTGTTGCCCTAGTGATGGGATTGTGCAGAACCCCACCATGGTCCTGGCAGTGGACATGCTGTTCCACCAGGGGGAGCTACTGCAGTGTGAGAAGAACGATCGGGCCCTGGACCAGCTCTCGCACTTCATGAGGGTAAATCTCACACATGAAGAAGACGTTCGAACTGAAACAGTCAAAGCTGAACAGCGGTGACGAGTCTGAATAACTATTACTTTAGTGCACACAGGAGCCATGAGCTGCCCGGGAGCTCTGGGGGCCCTTCATTAGGAATGGACTTCTCCCCACTGTTTGATCAGTCACATGATCAGGTTTTGGGTTCGGTGCCTGTTCTCAGCAGGAACCTTTTAGTTCTCTGTTGTCATTTAATCTGAATCCCGTTTCTGTGGTTCTTGTGTTTATTTGTTGCGTCCCGTGTCCTTAAACAAATGTCCCAGCATCCCGTGTCCAGGCGGGGGCCTGGAGGAGGGACTCATCCGAGAGTCCAGTGTCCATCTCCACCTCCATAGTCCCGTCGTCTTCCTCAGAATAGAGGGGACCCACCTTATCCTCGACATCGTCACTGAGGCGAGGAGGTGGTGAAGGCGCTGCGACAGGGATTCGCCAGTTTAACCTTGGAGACATGAAACGTGGAGTGAACCCGCATGGATCTAGGGAGTTTGAGCCTTACCGCCACCGGGTTGACGATCTCCTGGATCTCAAACGGACCGATGTAGCGAGGAGCAAGTTTCTTGGATTCCACCCAGAGGGGAAGATCACGTGTGGAGAGCCAAACCCTCTGACCCCGCTGTTAGTTCCATTAACCCTCTCTCAGGAACGGACAGGAAATACAGGTGACCTCTGGGCGGTGTGGCGCCAGGCTGGAGGTTGATGGCGCAGTCATATGGCCGATGTGGGGGAAGGCAGGTTGTCCTGAAGTCCAGATACTCAGCCGGGACCCCCAGCACATCGGTAGAACTACTAAGATAAGATAGTTCCAGCAGAAGGTTGTGGTGCGGTGGCTTGCTTGAGGCAGACCTGCTGACAAGATGGACTCCACCCCAGGATCGCCCCTGTAGTCCAATCAAGGTGTGGATTGTGACGTTGGAGCCAAGGAAATCCCAGGAGGAGGGGGTGACGAGGAGAGTGCAGGACGTGAAACTGGAGGGTTTCATGATGGTTCCCGGAAATTATCATCCGTATGGAACCCCTTCCCTCCTGGTGAGCCAGACCTTTTAGTGGACACAAGGAAATGAAGTGTCCCGCTTGGCCACAACACAGGCAGAGGTTCTTCTCCTCTCTTCAGGGGTTAGACTGGTCCGACCAACCTGCATGGGTTCGGGTTCCCCTGACGACTGGGTAGTTATACCTGTAGCTTTATACCTCAGAGTATATAAAGCTCTAAAGCCATCATGTCCCTGAGACCAAACGAAGGGAAGGAGCGACTGGACTGTGCCTCATAGAGACTATTTCTCTTCTGAATGTGACGTTTATTCACCTCAATTCTGTCCAAAAGAACGGAACAAATCCTCCCAAACCAATCCACAAAGACACAAGAGGACATAAGACCATCTTTACACACAATGAGACACACAAGACGACATAAGACCATCTTTACACACAATGAGACACACACAAGAGGACATAAGACCATCTTTACACACAATGAGACACACACAAGACGACATAAGACCATCTTTACACACAATGAGACACACACAAGACGACATAAGACCATCTTTACACACAATGAGACACACACAAGACGACATAAGACCATCTTTACACACAATGAGACACACACAAGACGACATAAGAGCATCTTTACACACAATGAGACACACAAGACGACATAAGACCATCTTTACACACAATGAGACACACACAAGACGACATAAGACCATCTTTACACACAATGAGACACACACAAGAGGACATAAGACCATCTTTACACACAATGAGACACACAAGACGACATAAGACCATCGTTACACACAATGAGACACACACAAGACGACATAAGACCATCTTTACACACAATGAGACACACAAGAGGACATAAGACCATCTTTACACACAATGAGACACACACAAGACGACATAAGACCATCTTTACACACAATGAGACACACACAAGAGGACATAAGACCATCTTTACACACAATGAGACACACAAGAGGACATAAGACCATCTTTACACACAATGAGACACACACAAGAGGACATAAGACCATCTTTACACACAATGAGACACACAAGACGACATAAGACCATCTTTACACACATATATATTAGAATCTTTTCTTCGACTTGGATGTGTTTTTATGATCTCTGAGTCCTTCTGTTTGTTCCACAGGGCTCCAGCTCAATAGGAACATTCCGTGAGTTTTTGTTTAATTTAATTTGATAAACTTTTATAATTCATGGCTGAACAGGAACTGAACCGGGACTAGAATAGAATTCTAACTTGGACAACTTAATTTGGCCTTTGTTTAGTCCTGCTTTAGACCTGCTTTAGACCTGCTTTAGACCTGCTTTAGTCCTGCTTTAGTCCTGCTTTAGACCTGCTTTAGTCCTGCTTTAGACCTGCTTTAGACCTGCTTTAGACCTGCTTTAGTCCTGCTTTAGTCCTGCTTTAGTCCTGCTTTAGTCCTGCTTTAGTCCTGCTTTAGTCCTGCTTTAGACCTGCTTTAGTCCTGCTTTAGACCCGCTTTAGACCTTCTTTAGTCCTGCTTTAGTCCTGCTTTAGTCCTGCTTTAGTCCTGCTTTAGACCTGCTTTAGACCTGCTTTAGACCTGCTTTAGACCTGCTTTAGTCCTGCTTTAGACTTGCTTTAGTCCTTCTTTAGTCCTGCTTTAGACTTGCTTTAGACCCGCTTTAGACCTGCTTTAGTCCTGCTTTAGACCTGCTTTAGACCTGCTTTAGTCCTGCTTTAGTCCTGCTTTAGTCCTGCTTTAGACCTGCTTTAGACCCGCTTTAGACCTTCTTTAGTCCTGCTTTAGTCCTGCTTTAGTCCTGCTTTAGTCCTGCTTTAGTCCTGCTTTAGACCTGCTTTAGACCTGCTTTAGACCCGCTTTAGACCTTCTTTAGTCCTGCTTTAGTCCTGCTTTAGTCCTGCTTTAGTCCTGCTTTAGACCTGCTTTAGACCTGCTTTAGACCTTCTTTAGTCCTGCTTTAGTCCTGCTTTAGTCCTGCTTTAGACCTGCTTTAGTCCTGCTTTAGTCCTGCTTTAGACCTGCTTTAGTCCTGCTTTAGACCTGCTTTAGACCTGCTTTAGACCTGCTTTAGACCCGCTTTAGACCTGCTTTAGTCCTGCTTTAGTCCTGCTTTAGTCCTGCTTTAGTCCCGCTTTAGACCTGCTTTAGACCTGCTTTAGTCCTGCTTTAGACTTGCTTTAGACCTGCTTTAGACCCGCTTTAGACCTTCTTTAGTCCTGCTTTAGTCCTGCTTTAGACCTGCTTTAGACCCGCTTTAGACCTTCTTTAGTCCTGCTTTAGTCCTGCTTTAGTCCTGCTTTAGTCCTGCTTTAGTCCAGCTTTAGTCCTGCTTTAGACCTGCTTTAGACCTGCTTTAGTCCAGCTTTAGTCCTGCTTTAGACCTGCTTTAGACCCGCTTTAGACCCGCTTTAGTCCTGCTTTAGTCCTGCTTTAGACCTGCTTTAGACCTGCTTTAGTCCTGCTTTAGACTTGCTTTAGACCTGCTTTAGACCCGCTTTAGACCTTCTTTAGTCCTGCTTTAGTCCTGCTTTAGACCTGCTTTAGACCCGCTTTAGACCTTCTTTAGTCCTGCTTTAGTCCTGCTTTAGTCCTGCTTTAGTCCTGCTTTAGTCCTGCTTTAGACCTGCTTTAGACCTGCTTTAGACCCGCTTTAGACCTTCTTTAGTCCTGCTTTAGTCCTGCTTTAGTCCTGCTTTAGTCCTGCTTTAGACCTGCTTTAGACCTGCTTTAGACCTTCTTTAGTCCTGCTTTAGTCCTGCTTTAGTCCTGCTTTAGACCTGCTTTAGTCCTGCTTTAGTCCTGCTTTAGACCTGCTTTAGTCCTGCTTTAGACCTGCTTTAGACCTGCTTTAGACCTGCTTTAGACCCGCTTTAGACCTGCTTTAGTCCTGCTTTAGTCCTGCTTTAGTCCTGCTTTAGTCCTGCTTTAGTCCTGCTTTAGACCTGCTTTAGTCCAGCTTTAGTCCTGCTTTAGTCCTGCTTTAGTCCTGCTTTAGTCCTGCTTTAGACTTGCTTTAGACCTGCTTTAGACCCGCTTTAGACCTGCTTTAGTCCTGCTTTAGACTTGCTTTAGTCCTGCTTTAGTCCTGCTTTAGACCTGCTTTAGTCCTGCTTTAGTCCTGCTTTAGTCCTGCTTTAGTCCTGCTTTAGTCCTGCTTTAGACTTGCTTTAGACCTGCTTTAGACCCGCTTTAGACCTGCTTTAGTCCTGCTTTAGACTTGCTTTAGTCCTGCTTTAGTCCTGCTTTAGACCTGCTTTAGTCCTGCTTTAGTCCTGCTTTAGTCCTGCTTTAGTCCTGCTTTAGTCCTGCTTTAGACCTGCTTTAGTCCAGCTTTAGTCCTGCTTTAGACCTGCTTTAGACCTGCTTTAGTCCTGCTTTAGACCTGCTTTAGTCCTGCTTTAGTCCTGCTTTAGTCCTGCTTTAGACCTGCTTTAGTCCTGCTTTAGTCCTGCTTTAGTCCTGCTTTAGTCCTGCTTTAGACCTGCTTTAGTCCTGCTTTAGACCTGCTTTAGTCCTGTTTTAGTCCTGCTTTAGTCCTGCTTTAGACCTGCTTTAGTCCTGTTTTAGTCCTGCTTTAGTCCTGCTTTAGTCCTGCTTTAGACCTGCTTTAGACCTGCTTTAGTCCTGTTTTAGTCCTGTTTTAGTCCTGCTTTAGTCCTGCTTTAGACCTGCTTTAGACCTGCTTTAGTCCTGCTTTAGACCTGTTCTTGTTTCTTTTAGTCTGGAGACACAAGGTGAAGCTGCTCGCTGGAGTCGGTTTCGTTGGTTTGTTATGGCTCATGATCCACAGCCTGACCTCACCCTGAAGTCCAAGTCCTCATGAAGGTTCTCGTCCTCATGAAGGTTCTCGTCCTCATGAAGGTTCTCGTCTTCATGAAGGTTCTCGTCTTCATGAAGGTTCTTGTCTTCATGAAGGTTCTCGTCTTCATGAAGGTTCTCGTCCTCATGAAGGTTCTCGTCCTCATGAAGGTTCTCGTCCTCATGAAGGTTCTCGTCCTCATGAAGGTTCTCGTCCTCATGAAGGTTCTCGTCTTCATGAAGGTTCTCGTCTTCATGAAGGTTCTCGTCTTCATGAAGGTTCTCGTCTTCATGAAGGTTCTCGTCCTCATGAAGGTTCTCGTCCTCATGAAGGTTCTCGTCCTCATGAAGGTTCTCGTCTTCATGAAGGTTCTCGTCCTCATGAAGGTTCTCGTCCTCATGAAGGTTCTCGTCCTCATGAAGGTTCTCGTCCTCATGAAGGTTCTCGTCCTCATGAAGGTTCTCGTCTTCATGAAGGTTCTCGTCTTCATGAAGGTTCTCGTCTTCATGAAGGTTCTCGTCTTCATGAAGGTTCTCGTCCTCATGAAGGTTCTCGTCCTCATGAAGGTTCTCGTCCTCATGAAGGTTCTCGTCTTCATGAAGGTTCTCGTCCTCATGAAGGTTCTCGTCCTCATGAAGGTTCTCGTCTTCATGAAGGTTCTCGTCCTCATGAAGGTTCTCGTCCTCATGAAGGTTCTCGTCCTCATGAAGGTTCTCGTCCTCATGAAGGTTCTCGTCTTCATGAAGGTTCTCGTCTTCATGAAGGTTCTCGTCCTCATGAAGGTTCTCGTCCTCATGAAGGTTCTCGTCCTCATGAAGGTTCTCGTCTTCATGAAGGTTCTCGTCCTCATGAAGGTTCTCGTCTTCATGAAGGTTCTCGTCCTCATGAAGGTTCTCGTCCTCATGAAGGTTCTCGTCCTCATGAAGGTTCTCGTCCTCATGAAGGTTCTCGTCTTCATGAAGGTTCTCGTCCTCATGAAGGTTCTCGTCCTCATGAAGGTTCTCGTCTTCATGAAGGTTCTCGTCTTCATGAAGGTTCTCGTCCTCATGAAGGTTCTCGTCCTCATGAAGGTTCTCGTCCTCATGAAGGTTCTCGTCCTCATGAAGGTTCTCGTCCTCATGAAGGTTCTCGTCTTCATGAAGGTTCTCGTCCTCATGAAGGTTCTCGTCTTCATGAAGGTTCTCGTCTTCATGAAGGTTCTCGTCTTCATGAAGGTTCTCGTCCTCATGAAGGTTCTCGTCCTCATGAAGGTTCTCGTCTTCATGAAGGTTCTCGTCTTCATGAAGGTTCTCGTCCTCATGAAGGTTCTCGTCTTCATGAAGGTTCTCGTCTTCATGAAGGTTCTCGTCCTCATGAAGGTTCTCGTCTTCATGAAGGTTCTCGTCTTCATGAAGGTTCTCGTCCTCATGAAGGTTCTCGTCCTCATGAAGGTTCTCGTCCTCATGAAGGTTCTCGTCTTCATGAAGGTTCTCGTCCTCATGAAGGTTCTCGTCTTCATGAAGGTTCTCGTCCTCATGAAGGTTCTCGTCCTCATGAAGGTTCTCGTCCTCATGAAGGTTCTCGTCCTCATGAAGGTTCTCGTCTTCATGAAGGTTCTCGTCCTCATGAAGGTTCTCGTCTTCATGAAGGTTCTCGTCTTCATGAAGGTTCTCGTCTTCATGAAGGTTCTCGTCCTCATGAAGGTTCTCGTCCTCATGAAGGTTCTCGTCTTCATGAAGGTTCTCGTCCTCATGAAGGTTCTCGTCTTCATGAAGGTTCTCGTCTTCATGAAGGTTCTCGTCTTCATGAAGGTTCTCGTCTCATCGTGTCCTTCCTGAGGTTCCTGAGCGTCTTAACTTCCTGAGGAACTTGAAGCATGTTTAATGTAAAAACCTGAAGTTCATGAATAAAAGAGTTTGTTCTGTGTTTGTTCTGAGCCGTTATTTTAGTGTTCAGGACTCACACGGTTCTGAAACGTTCAGACTTTTTATGATGAAGCTCAAGTCGAGAAAAGAACATGTCAAAGCAGACGCTCGACTTCTGAACGTCTGCTGAACATCTGCTGAACGTCTGCTGAACATCTGCTGAACATCTGCTGAACATCTGCTGAACATCTGCTGAACGTCTGCTGAACGTCCTCTGAACGTCTGCTGAACGTCCTCTGAACGTCCTCTGAACATCTGCTGAACATCTAGAGCCTGTTTTAGTCCTGATGGACTTGGTTTGGTCTGAGGTTCTTTTTGATCCACGTGTGGAACATCTCCACATCTTTGTGCAAGTCTTGGTCTGGACTGTCTTCTCTGGAGGACTTGACCTCTGGACTGTCTTCTCTGGAGGACTTGACCCCTGGACTGTCTTTTCTGGAGGACTTGACCTCTGGACTGTCTTCTCTGGAGGACTTGACCTCTGGACTGTATTCTCTGGAGGACTTGACCTCTGGACTGTCTTCTCTGGAGGACTTGACCTCTGGACTGTCTTCTCTGGAGGACTTGACCCCTGGACTGTCTTTTCTGGAGGACTTGACCTCTGGACTGTCTTCTCTGGAGGACTTGACCTCTGGACTGTCTTCTCTGGAGGACTTGACCTCTGGACTGTCTTCTCTGGAGGACTTGACCTCTGGACTGTCTTCTCTGGAGGACTTGACCTCTGGACTGTCTTCTCTGGAGGACTTGACCTCTGGACTGTCTTCTCTGGAGGACTTGACCTCTGGACTGTCTTCTCTGGAGGACTTGACCCCTGGACTGTCTTCTCTGGAGGACTTGACCCCTGGACTGTCTTTCTGGAGGACTTGACCTCTGGACTGTCTTCTCTGGAAGACTTGACCTCTGGACTGTCTTCTCTGGAGGACTTGACCTCTGGACTGTCTTCTCTGGAGGACTTGACCTCTGGACTGTCTTCTCTGGAGGACTTGACCTCTGGACTGTCTTCTCTGGAGGACTTGACCTCTGGACTGTCTTCTCTGGAGGACTTGACCTCTGGACTGTCTTCTCTGGAGGACTTGACCTCTGGACTGTCTTCTCTGGAGGACTTGACCTCTGGACTGTCTTCTCTGGAGGACTTGACCTCTGGACTGTCTTCTCTGGAGGACTTGACCCCTGGACTGTCTTCTCTGGAGGACTTGACCCTCTGGACTGTCTTCTCTGGAGGACTTGACCTCTGGACTGTCTTCTCTGGAGGACTTGACCCCTGGACTGTCTTCTCTGGAGGACTTGACCTCTGGACTGTCTTCTCTGGAGGACTTGACCTCTGGACTGTCTTCTCTGGAGGACTTGACCTCTGGACTGTCTTCTCTGGAGGACTTGACCTCTGGACTGTCTTCTCTGGAGGACTTGACCTCTGGACTGTCTTCTCTGGAGGACTTGACCCCTGGACTGTCTTCTCTGGAGGACTTGACCCCTGGACTGTCTTTTCTGGAGGACTTGACCTCTGGACTGTCTTCTCTGGAGGACTTGACCTCTGGACTGTCTTCTCTGGAGGACTTGACCTCTGGACTGTCTTCTCTGGAGGACTTGACCTCTGGACTGTCTTCTCTGGAGGACTTGACCCCTGGACTGTCTTCTCTGGAGGACTTGACCCCTGGACTGTCTTTTCTGGAGGACTTGACCTCTGGACTGTCTTCTCTGGAAGACTTGACCTCTGGACTGTCTTCTCTGGAGGACTTGACCTCTGGACTGTCTTCTCTGGAGGACTTGACCTCTGGACTGTCTTCTCTGGAGGACTTGACCTCTGGACTGTCTTCTCTGGAGGACTTGACCTCTGGACTGTCTTCTCTGGAGGACTTGACCTCTGGACTGTATTCTCTGGAGGACTTGACCTCTGGACT